>NC_050196.1:6527662-6635162 GCF_008315115.2 Sander lucioperca | reverse complement strand
TTTCTAAGGTGGATTAGTGATTGCATTAAAATGGCAATAGCATCAGTGTGCGTCAGAGAGATGCGCTCAAGGGAATTGCAGGTGTCACCAGCCAATGCTTGAAAATGTGGGACTGCAATAGCTTTAACAGCACAGTGTACATGCTTTATCTTTTGAGAAATAATGCTGGCTAAAGTCTGCTGATTTGTCATTTTAATTTCCATCCTGTCTGTTTTGATGCACCAGGAATAGAACATGAGATAGTTCTCCTCCTTCAGTTAATCAAGATTTAGGTTAACCTTCGAGATGAAGGAATGTAAAGCATCTAGAGTGTGTGAAGGAATATATACAAGTTGTGCACTGTTTGTAGTACAGCAGACGCGAAGAAAATCAGCATAAAAAGGTGACAATTTCCGTGAATAAAGGCACGTTTTCCGGCTAGAAAGCTGATTAGAGTGCAAGAAAAGGTTCCTGTCTTTTAATAATTTTAAATCTACTTGTTTAAATAACTTACTTTGTGCCGTTATAATACAGCAGTGGAAATCCTGGAAGCTCAGAAACACACTGTTCTTATAATGTAGTCGGTTGGAAATTTGACTGATTGTGGTTGTTCACTTCCTCACTGTCTTTCCCTCCATTGTGTGTTGTATGTATGTTTTTTATTATATTAACATAGTAACAATGAGCAGAACAGTGTTCAAGAAAACTTCTATATTTACATTGAATTCAATTCGCAATGTGGCATAATGTGATAAGAATGTACAGATGTCGTGATACTATGCATCATGATAAAGTTCCCTTGGCCTTTGGAATTAAAATAGCCCCATATCATCACATACCCTTCACCTTGGCATGGTTTGGATTTGCATTGAGCGATGATTTTATAGAAAGTATCCCATGCCAATCTGTAGGTATGGTGAAGGGTATGTGATGATGTGAGGCTATTTTAATTCCAAAGGCCAAGGGAACTTTATCAGGATGCATAGTATCCTGGATCCATGAAATAACTGGCCTTTAAAAATAAAAATCTGCCTGCCTCTATGAGAATTTAACATAGGGGTGTACTCACTTTTGTTGCCAGCGGTTTAGACATTAATGGCTGTGTGTTGAGTTATTTTGAGGGGACAGCACATTTACACTGTTATACAAGCTGTACACTTAATACTTTACATTGTAGCAAAGTGTAATTTCTTCACTGTTGTCCCATTAAAAGATATAATGAAATATTTACTAAAATGTGAGGGGTGTACTCACTTTTGTGAGATACTGTAACTCTATTATCTCCCCCCCTCTTTTCCTCTTTCTCTCTGTCACGCCTCTTTGTTCACATGCCTCCTCCGTAGAGCCTCGCTACACGATGTGCATTTTAGGAATTGGGACGTCCTTCAAGATGGCGCGCTGAGAATGATTTCCGGGTCAGAAGCCGTAGGATCGATTTGACAGTTTTTCTCAATTCTTTACACACATTTTCTGAAAGCATAACCCATATTCTCAGAACTCTACACACAAATCAAAAAACAAACACACACACACACACACACACAATAGGCAAAACACCACAAATCTCTGCCTTTAAAACAATGTTATGTCTTCTCAAAATGTCATTTTCTGTTCAAATGACACATACAAAAACACAAATATGATGTAATATAAACAAAAATGTCAACAAATTTCCTCCCAAACTATAGTATACATCCCATCAAACAAAGCTGGATGTGGCAAAAAGTCCTACATACAGAACAAATATTAATAGAAAAATATACTGTATAGGCCTATACAGTGTAAAAAAAAAAAAAAAAAAGCAGTCATAGACGTTACTGTGAAGCTGCTCAGGTTTGGTTGTACTTTCTGCCCAGCCTCCCTCATTATTAGACCAAACTGGCCGACTCTCATCAGAGAATTTATTTGCTATTTGTGCATACCCCAAACAGTCCAGAATGGAAAAAGATTATACAAGGTAAATAAAATAAGACAACAATTTTTAGATACCATACACAAGAGATAATAAATTACGAATACTTTGACTGGTGTATTAGTACTACTGTAAACCAGAAACTTGTGAACATACTATACCAACAAAAAAGAAAACAGACTGTTAGCGTAGAAGTACACTATCCTAAGGGTAATGGGTCTGTGACAACTGTGGAGGATATTGCATTTGGCACGAGAATAAATATTGCAAATATTGCACAGTATTTCACAGTACAGTGAAGTAGTGAGGATTATTGCACATTTAATCACAGTGAATTGTTCACCGTTTTATTTAGTTTTTGCCATCGGTCTGACTGTGGCAGGGAAAAAAACTGTTATAGAACCGTGTTTTATATGTAGTGATGCTGTCCGCTCTGCTGTGTCTGAGCCTGTACGTGCAGTGTTTGTGTCTGAGCAGAGAGTGAGCTGGGTGGCGTGAATCTCTAATGGTGCTCTCTGCTCTTTTTCCCGGCATCGCTGTGTGTATATTGTGTCCATGGAAGGAAGCTTACTCCCAATAATCCTCTCTGCAGTTCTTTATGACTCTTTGGAGAGCCTTCCTATCTGTCTGTTTGGTGTTCCCATACTAGACAGTGATACCGGAAGTGAGGATGCTCTCCATCAGTCCTCTAAAGGCCTGGGTGATAGGGCTACGACTCAGTCCTGCTTTCCTGAGCAGCCTGATGTACAGCCGCTTCTGGGCCTTTTTCACTGTGACATTTGTGTTCAAGGTCAGGCTCAAGTCAGATGGTACTTGCAGGCCCAGCAACTTGTAGTTGTCAGCCCTCTCCACCTCAGTCCCTCTGAGGGTGAGAGGCTGCAGAGGGGGAGGATTCTTCATGAAGTCCATTATTATTTTCTTTGTCTTGTCTGTGTTGAGGATGAGGTCATTCTTCCTTTCCATAAACAAGAGCGTCCTTTACCAGACTCCTCTAACCTGACTACCCCCCACCCCCCACCCCCTCATGCTGATGACACCACCAAGGATGGTGTGTCATCAGCATATTCCATGATGGTGGTGTTGTCCTGGTTGCAGACACAGTCATAGGTGTAAGGCAAGGTAAGGCAGTTTTATTTATATAGCACATCTCAGCAACAGTGCATTTCAAAGTGCTTTACATAAAACATTAAAAAGCAGTTAGAAATGAATACTAAATTAAAAACAGATAAAAAACAAGGATAAAATACACAGTGCAGTACAATAAATTAAAGAAAGGCAACATCAAAAAGAATGGTCTTCAGCCTTGATTTAAAAGAGCTTAGAGTTGCAGCGGACCTACAGTTATCTGGAAGTTTGTTCCAGATATGTGGAGCATAAAAACTGAACACTGTGTCCCACTTTTTGGTTCTGATTCTGGGGACAGCAAGCAGACCTATCCCAGACGATCTGAGAGGTCTGGGTGGTTCATAGTTTACAAGCAGATCAGAAATGTATTTTGGCCCTAAACAGTGTAGTGATTTATAAACCAGTAGAAGTATTTTGAAATCTATTCTTTGAGGCACAGGAAACCACTGTAAAGACATAAGAACTGGAGTGATGTGATCCACTTTCTTGGTGTTAGTGAGGACTCGGGCAGCAGCATTCTGAATCAGCTGCATCTGTCTGATTGATTTTTTTAGGGAGACCTATAAGGACACCGTTACAGTAGTCAAGTCTACAGAAGATAAAAACATGTACAGGGTGAAGAGTTTGGGGCTGAGGCAACAGCCCTGTGGTGATCCTGTGCTGACTGTAAGCTCAGCAGAGACTCGTCTGGCTCATCTTGGTCTCGCTTTTCCTTCTTCTCGTCCTCCTTCTCTAACTGTACTCACACTCCTCTTGCCTCTCTCTCCTTGGCCAAAACTGAAGAGCTCATGTGTGGCCTTTTGATTGCTAAAGCTGTGATTGCTAATTAAACAATTGTGCAACGTATGTCTGCCCATGTGAGGCTTCAGAGTGAATAGTAGGAAATTTAAGCTTAGCATTTTCAATGTCAGTGTGTTGCATGTGAACGAGATGAGAGAGAAGTTATGTAAGAAGATTGTGACAAATGTAGAGAATTGTGTGTAGTGGTTTGAAAAAAAGTGTGGTTTAGAACTAAAATCTGAGTGTAAAGCAGGAAATGTGCTTGTATTTTAGAAGAATTGGTTCAAGCGGTTGGGACATGAGTTACAGCTTGTGGTCATTGTGTCTCAAGTACCAGCATAACAATTGAGAAAAACTGTAAATGGTATATTCTTGGTTTTCAAAGTCAGTTGTGTCTCTCTGACACACCACAGAGCTCGGTTTAACTAAAAGATCGACCCCAAACGATGTTTAAGATCCCTAAAAAAGTGCTTCTCATATTTTGTTTTGTATTGAATGACTTTTCCTCATTTAACGGGGACAACCATGTAAACGTCAAATTAACATGATATATTTCCAATGTCCTGTCCGCATTTTGTACACATTGGTGTTCCTTGGGGTAAACGTTACCCCATGCTGTTTTAGCTGTATAAAACATATTGGAAATATGAACATTTTACGCTCATTTATTTAGGTTGTTTAGGCTGATATTGAGGTCACTGTCACATGCAATTTTATAATCTTTAGAGCCCTAAACTGCTATAACCATAGTACTGCGAGAACCCCTGATATGTCCCACAACATGAGGGAGGGGAAATATGGTTCCTGCGAGGACATTGATTCTCCACACAACACAGGGGTGGGACAAATATAACAGTTTGTACTGCAGCCTTCTAAACCATTTCTCTTGGTTCTCTGTGGGCTCCCTCTTTATACTCTCTCCATTGAAAATGACCTCTAAGCAAAGTTGTTTTTGCCAATGAGGTTTTGTCACAGCTTTTTGGGGTTATATAGAGGAGGATGTGTCTGAGAATGAGGATAATGTTGAGGAGGACCCTGATTGTGAGGCATCCTCCTCTGATGAGAATGAGACTATTGGTGTTCACCCTCCTGTTATCTCTCAACCACCAGCAGATTGTATTCTCTCTTAGCCTCCAGTGGACACGTTACCCTTCCAAAAATGGAAAGTTATCATGGTCCCTCTTCCTATTTGAACTGTATTGGGACAGTTGGAAAGACTTGGATGTGACCCACTTGCATGATGCTGACACTGGAAGGGCAATAATTCCAGGCACCATGTTTCTGAAGACATTCAATGTGTCCTCCTGTGTCATACACTTTGTGACAAAGCCACAGCAATAAAGGATGTATGGGACAAGTGGGTCCAGAAATGACCCTCTCTTTACAATCCAGGCCCTCACGTGACTGTGGATGAATGTCTGGTTGCATTAAGTTGGCACATTCAGACAAGACATACCAAACAATCAGGACAAATATGATATAAAAATATGGGCAGCACGCACAGTCCAGCTATCTCTTGAGTATGCAGGTGTAAACTAGGAACGCACCTGAAGAGAGAATAAGGGCATGAGGGCGATATTAGACATGGCAGAAGGACACAGGTCATAGAATTACATGTGATCATTTTTTCCCATTGGACGCCCTAGGTGAGGAACTGCTAAAAAAAAAAAAAAAAGCTTCTGTAAGAAGTCATTCAAGCACCAAAAAGAGCTTTCTTTAAAATGTTAGGTCAATCAGGGATTTTGTGGTAATTTGCATATTTGTCATAGTCGCATAAAGGGTATTCAGGATCTATAAGGGGGGGGGGGGTATTTCTAGCGGCAGCTTTGGCGCTAAGATGTCATTTCAGGCAGGTGTCGACTGTGGGTCGTCGGTAGATTGGCAGCTCTAACCTGCGTGATGCCTTCACATGCTGATGAAGTAGAGGCTGAGGAAGAGCAGCCAGCACCGCCTTTCCCTTATACGCCTCACCCGGGGAGGAAAGGGCCGACTGTCCCCTCCGACCCGAGTGCAGTGCCTCACGTTGCTAAAATATTAGCTGACACAACATTGCTAACATCTAAACCAACCTGAGCATCAGCATGCGCAGGAAAGAAAAACTCCCAAGGCTAGACAACATTTACACCCTTTATTGAGTACATAAGGGGGCTGTTGTTGGTGGTGCTGCCTTCTCTAAGAAGGTACGGATTGGTCCGGCCAGAAGCCCGGGGTAGGGAGTGAACAGGTACGGGATGGCAAGTGGCGCTCCAGGTAGTACAGACCGGGCCTCAGGTGTCTGTGTCCCACCTGAGCTGCACATAGACCGGTTGCAGTCAACGGAAGAGGTTGCCATGTCACCTCAGCCAGCATCAGCTCGGTCTTCTTGGTGTGGGAGTTTATTTTTTAGTGTATTTTTTTAAAAATTTGGACTCAAAGTTGAACGGTCTTCATTCTCTGTCTGTTGGTCCGCCATTGTGAGTAGCAGTAATGAAATGTAGCACCCGGCATCTTTCCTCGTCGGAAGTTTCCAATTACAATCAAACGCAGCATAACCGGCACTGCCAAGCTCCACCTGGCAGACAGGGTAAGACAAACCGCTGCTGACTGAAAGCATCACTAATTGTGCGCTGAATTTGAATTTAGTGTGGGAAAGTCGCCACAGATAGTCAGATTGTATTACTTGATGGCAATCATTGTTGTTTTAACTCACTTTTTGATAGATGGGTACTTTCTAGACAAATTGCTGGGGTCAAATGACCCCAAGGATTAAGGGTGTTAGTACATTTGAGGATAACAGGAGGGTTAATAACAATCTCAGTTAGTGGTGTTGGAATCATCATCTCTTTCTCTTCTGGTATTTCTTTGGATAGATGCTGACTGTCATCAGCTGTATTTATTTGTGTCTCTCCTCTTCTCTGTGTCAATAGGTGCTGGACTTCTATCAAGTAGTAACAGTTCTATAACACTGATGGTTTTGAAAGTTCAGGACAGTTTGAATAGGGCAACCTGCAGCGGGGTGAAATATTGATATACAATGTGCTATACACTTTAAGCCGAAGGACCATTTATATGTACATTTCAGGCCCCTATAGCCAGAAGGAGTACAAAAATGTGTAGCTTTTTAATATTCTGCACTCATTTACAGACCCATAAGGAAACAGCAGAGCGAAGCAGGACAAAGAGAAGAGACACAATGTATTTAAATGTAACTCATTGTTTTTGTTAAAGGAGCGGTTTACCCAAATTACAAAAAGCTTACTATCTCACGCACCACTAGTGGTATTTAGCCATGCAGACAGTTACATTTGTATCTGCTGAGAGTTTGACATGTCAACCTCCTCCCCAATTCTAATGATATTTGAAAATTTCTACACGCAAAACCCAAACTATCTGTGTGACTGTATCCAACTAGAAAACGTAATTTTCTAATGTGAGTGAACCAACACTTTGTTCTGTGTCTTGCGTTGTGCTAGTTGATGTCTAGAACTACGGTTATTGAATGATTTACTTGCCACTTAAATGTTTACCCTAATAACAACACTATTACTTCTTGTACTACAATGACATTCCGAAGGCCATGTTTACTAAACGTCTAAACATGTTTACGTTGTTTAGGGTTAAACAAGAAGGTATAACACAATAATTATGGAGCTGAAACCCCCATCAGCCGCAAAAAAAACTGATGAAGCGACTTAGGCTCAATAATGGTTTGCTCTTTTGTTTTTATTGATGCAGGAGAGACATTGCTCCTGTGTTCAAGGTTGATTTCCCAAGTCATTATGAAGCTAAAGAGACAGGTCCTAAAACACACACATCTACGGCTACTGACATAATGGCCACTGACATCAATGACTGTAAGGTTTTTCTCAATCGTTTTTTTCTCAACAGTCCTTTTATCTCTTACGTTAAATTATTATATTAAAATTTTAAAAAAAAATGAATAGAATCGAAACCTGGCACGTGCACACATAGACATTAAAGGGGGCACCCTCCCTTTTTCAGCTTTTAAAAAAAAAAAAACATGAATATGTATATATGTGTGTGAATTTTGAATGAAAATCTGAATGTATTGAATGAATGTCTGAATATATGGAATGAAAGTTGGATTATATTGAATGAAAGTCTGAATATATGGAATGACACTGAATATATTGAATTAAAGTCAATATATGGAATGAAAGTTTGAAAATATTGAATGAAAATCTAAATATATGGAATTAAAGTCGGATTATATTGAACGAAAGTCTGAATATATGGAATGGAAGTCTGAAAATATTGAATGAAAGTCTGTATATTTGGTTTGGTTTGGTTTATTTATGGATATAGCGAGACAAAAGGATCCAAGGGATAACATGTAAAAGCGATGAACACTTTTTTCCAACATGGTCCCTGATGGAAGAGAACAGGACAGACAACACATGCAAACACACACAGCCCTTCGAAGGGTAAAAAAACCAACAACAAAACAAAAACTACACATCAAAAGTACCAGATAAAACACCATGAGCTACAAAGTAATAAATTACCCGGTCCCAGTCTAGAGTCTATTTTCCCCTAATTATCTATTTTATTCCACGAGTAAACCTTAACTTTATGTTTAAAATCCTTTTTTTGTTTCTGTCATTTTAATATTAAGTGGAAGACTATTCCATGAAATAATTCCTGTATAAAAAAAGGATTTTCTTGCTTCACTGTTCACACATGGTACCTTACACGAACAGACACTGGCCCTAGTCTCATGGGCATGTTGAGTGTGCACCATCAGAATCTGAAATCCCAAAAACTTTGGGGCTACACCATTAATGATATTGTACATATGATTGAGTTTAAGTTGTTCAACCCTAAGCTTTACAGGCAGGAACTCTACCCTCTTAAACTCATTTATTCCAACATGATACCTGGAAGGTTTAGACAGTATGAAGCGGATCATATTGTTTTGCATAACCTGCATCTTATTTTTCATTTTCATCGTCAGGCCACTGTACCATGCTGAGCATGCATAGTCAAAATGGCACTGAATGAGTGCTGAGACAAGGATTTTTTTTTATTTTGGAGACAAACTGCCTTGTATTACGGTATAAGAATTTCAATTTGCAGGCACTCTTGTTCAGTAATTTCTCTACAATGGAATATCCTGACAGTGTCTGGTCCAGTGTAATACCTAGATATGTAACAGTATCCTTTGCTTGCTTTGCTTTTTGTTACATGTGACTTTTAGCGCAGGTTCCTTTTGTAGCTTACGTCTGGTGCCAAATAGAATACACTCAGATTTCCCTAGGTGCAATGACAGTCTATTGTCTATTAGCCACTCTCTAACATTTTTCAGCTCTCCACTAAGAGAGTCTTCAATTTGATAGATGTCTTTTCCAGACACTAGTAGTAAGGAGTCATCGGCATACAATAACAGCTTACATTTGACTGCAGCTGGCATGTCGTTTACATGAATAAGGAATAACAAAGGATATAAAGAATATATATATATATATATATAAAGAGTATATGGAATGGAATGAAAGTCTGGATATATTGAATGAAAGTATGAAAATATCGAATAAAAGTCGGATTGTATTGAATAAAAGTCTGAACATATGAAATTAATGTGAATATGTGAAATCTTAACATCATCAAGAGTACCATACCAAGAGGCACCATCCTGTGTTTTCAATGTAATTAACCTGTACTGTTGCTATCTGTTGATGCAACAACATCAACAGTACCAATGAAAAAATGTATTTGCTGTTTCATCATGGAAGACCGAATGTAGTAAACCTTAGAGAGAAGACACACCAGCCCGATAATCGGGCGTCGGGCCGTCTGGTGAGGTCCGTAACTCGCGTCTGTTCCGTGTGTCCCGTGCCGTTTTCCGTCCGAGGAGCCGTCGGCATTCATTTGGGCCGACCCGACATGTTCAGTCGGAGACAGGGCAGTCGGGACTCGCCCGGAAATGGGGAGCGGATGAGCCGCTCAAAATCTGACAAAAATCTTTTAAACTGACCTTTGTCAATCTGAAATGAAGACAGATTCAGCAACTGCATGGCCTATTTCTCGCTTAAAATGTTTTCAGAAACACGTTTCGGTAAGCTATTTTAGTACAATATGAGATCGTATTCTGAACAAGCCGCCATGACAGTCTGGCTGTGAATTTCCGGAGAAAAAAGAACCACGTGGCGCGTTCGTCCAATCAGCTGCCGGTTTTCATTTTCTGGGAAATAATCAGACTGTTAATGAAAACAATACAGAGCAGCGCCGCCTGCTGGTATGGAGACGTATTACGTTTTGTGCATGCGCAGAGCGTACGCTCAAGTCGGCGTCGCCTCAGTGTGTTCTGAGGCATTTTTTGGACCTCGGGACCCGACTGATCAGTCCAACTGGCTTTTCTGCCGACGGTCGGCCCGTCTGGTTGGTGTGTCAGGGCCCTTACAGACCAGCCATTTCCTGCTTATCGGGTAAATCTTAAAAAATACCTCAACCTAACAGGTGCCCCTCACTAAAGCCCATACTACAATCTTCTCCCCTATGAGTGAACCTGGATTTCGTGCTGATTTGCAAACAGTGTCACACTTGTTGCAGCAACGTCCGTATGGATTAATCACATCGAAAACACAAGAAGGTGCCAGAGCCTTGAAGACATCAGAATTCATTCAATATTCTCGAGTTGCATTCCATATATTCAGACTTTCATTCAGTATATTCAGACTTTTCATTCAAGTTCATATATCAAGTTTCAGTCAATACAGTCAAATGCACAATTGCTACATGAATATGCAAATTAGGCGTTAACCAATTAAAACCCGCTAATTTGCACACATTTGACAAGGCACTGGTGAATACGATAAACAAAATAACTGAAACATTTCACCACAGAACTTCCCCAGTTAGTGACTTACATCAGGAGTCTTTTTCCACTAAAATGTTATTTAACTATGCAGATTAGCTTGTTTGGTTAATTTAATAGAAATCTACAGATGCAAACAGACGGAGTGTATAGGCCTAAAACAAACCCCATGAACATGAAGTTTTTCTTCCATTAAAGTAAAAGAAGACATGGAAGCAAAATAGACAAACATCTCAAAATTGACCACTACATGAAAAAAATGTCCTTTCTTAAACAGTAACTTTGTAATTTTGATCGTAGGCTCCTCATCTAATAATTATCCATTCTATAAGTTTGTTGTATGCTGATAGATCTTTACATGATACAGACAGCCCTTCCTTAAATATAAAAGGAGGAAATTGTATGACACTGAAACTAAGTCCTTGTCACCATCAGTTATTATGTGTGTGTGTGTGTGTGGTAATTGTAATAATAATAATAATAGCAATAATAATTATGTATTGATCATTTCAAAACTGAAGTCACATTGTCAAAACGCTTCACATTGTCAGTGAAACAGAAGTCTATGTGTCCCCTGGTTTGACCCCTTTCTCCTCCCCCCCAAACTCTGTCACTTGTTGTCCCCAACATTACTCATCACCGGTTTCAACCTCCCCCCCTCCCCCCTCCCCCCCCTCAACCCTCCAAACTCCTCCTATCAGGGCAGGTGAGACAGTCATGGGTATATAGGTAGGCTAATGTGAAGCAATCTGCCTTGCTCTGGGGAGGGCAGAAGACAGGAAGCAACAGGGCTGAGAGAGAGGGTATGCGTGTGAGAGAGGCGGAGGAAAGTTGCAATTTAAAAAGGCAACTAAATTGACAGTTGTCAGACTTGCATTGCAACCATGGTGCTGGGAGTAAGTATTGGAGCCTTGTCACATGTTTTGGACTACTTTCTCATAGAAGTTTGTTGGCCTCTTTATTCAAATGACAACCTAACCGACCTACGTCATCTGTTTCAACAGCCAATAGCAAAGTCAGCTGGTTAAGTCAGTTACATCCAGCTGTTTTATATCCATGAGTTACACAAACTGTCAAATGGTCAAAATCGCAGTGTTTTGGACGGAGGCTCATCAAGCGCCTGCGAACATGGTATATGGTCAAGCGAGCTAGAGAGGGACTGCAGAGAGGGCGCTGTGTTAGAACAAAGCCATGAATCAGAGAAATAAAATGTCGTTTTCGCCGTTTTATTACCACTAGAAATGCAAGTGTAGCAAGTGTCTCACTACTCATTTATATTTTAAGATGCTACAAATGGTATTCAGCTACAAAAAAAACAACTGAAAAGTCGGAAGTTAGAAACGAAGTACAGAGAGTCGTTGCTATGAAGACGATACACCATCTCGTCTAGTTGCATTGGTGCAAATTGGCAGGTTTTAGAATGTTGCAGACTGGCGCATTCCAAGTTGTTGAAAGTTTCAACTCGTCTCGTAGCAGATATTTGGTCTGAACTGAGCTGTAACAAGTTCTTCCATGGCCGTGTTTGCATGAATGTATTATAAATACATGTTAGCAGCTGTGGGCCGAATTCCAAATTCTGCAAAGACCCTACTCTGCCCCTGACTGGCTGGTACTTGATTGATTGACCGTTAATTCAAATATTTACTCAAAATAATTTACACTGAATTGAGGATTGCATTGCCACTTTGCATATTGAATTGTCAATTGCAAAATGCAGTGTCATTAAAATAAAGAGGCCAAAAAACTTACCATACCTTACCATAGTACCTTAGTTTCGAAATCTGCTGTGCAAGTGTTCACCTTTGTTTTTTTCAGTTTTAAGGAACTCTTGAAACTCTTCAATAAGAGATATTTATGAGAACCATTCACAATCCTTCTAACAACGATTAACATTCATTTTATTGAATAGCAAAGTTGACACTGCATGCTGCTCTTGCTCTTGCAATTTAAAAACAAGCCTCAGAGCAAACTCGCCACATGTGCTCAGTCTTATTCAGAATCTTATTTTGTTTCACTTTCTTCAATCTAGAGAGGGAAAGATGAGTACAAACTGGCGGCAACCTCAGACGGTGGGGACAAGAAAACGAAGAAAGATCAAACAAAGAAGGATATGGACGATTTGAAGAAAGAAGTTGACCTGGTGAGTACACAAACATCACAGTGTACACATAGGTACGCTTGAAGGAGATATATACGCAACACTGACCGCACAGACACACCTGGTCCTCCCTTTAGACCACAGACAGGTGTAATGCTGCTCCCCAGGTCCATCGTCCCCCCCTCCTCCGTTGCACAGTCCTCCTGGTTTTTTCCCCTCCTCTTGCTCAAGTGTGGCCAGCTGGTCGCTCCTCTCAACCGCACCATAAGCTGGCTCTGTTAAGCCTTCACCTCTCATAGGTTAAAACCATGTTCGTTAAATGAGTTCAGTTGCAGGCAACTGGGGGAGCATTTACTTTGGCAATGCCGGTCTTAACTTTTCAAATTTTCTAGTGTACAGGTGTCATCATGATTAATAGTCTCTTTGGAACACAGGCAGTTTTTTTTAGTTTAGGGTTCTTTGTTTGGGTGGGGAGCAACACTGCGGCAACCGAAGAGACAGACACATTATTTTAGAGGTTAAAACATGAATTCATTCTGATTATGACATTTAAAATAATCCACTTCTATTAAAATCTGTCTAAAAAACTAAAGTAAATAAAAGACAGGCACTGTTAATAGTTCTTAAAATGACAGAGCTACAGTCCAAATAGTTCTATGAGTAATACAAATTGTTCAAGATTTGGGGAGTGTTGGGGGAGTTCTGTCTGGTCAGTGTAACGCTTATCAGTTCAGTTTCCTTTTAATTTTTTTCCACCTTGACAAATTAAAAAATTGGATCTTTAACCTGTTTTTCCAATTTTCTGTTTTTATTCAGAGGATCAGAAATTTAGAAAATTACAAAATTGCGTCTGGGCTCCAATTATTCAATACTACAATGGTATTCTCTTTCTCTACTTTGCAGAATATGCAGGTCATTAACTGCATATGGACCAAAAAAAACTAAAAACTGATAGACTTTGGGGTCAGAGGTGCTTGCAACTGATGGTTTCGAGTGGGGGGGTGGGACGTAGCTAGGCGGAACGAGGGAGAGAATACCATTGCAGTAGGCCTATTGAATTGGAGCTCAGATGCAATTTTGTAATTTTCTAAATTTCTGATCCTCTGAATAAAAAGAGAAAATTGGAAAAACAGTTTAAAGATCCAATTTTTTAATTTGTCAAGGCGGGAAAAAAATGAAAAATTGGATATTGGAACCCATTTTTCTGTTTTTCCAAATGTCTGTTTGTGCTTAGAAAATTGAACTGATACGCGTTACACTGACCCTGTCTGGCCCTTGTACAGTGTTTGGTCGTCTTCCAGGCAGCACTGCCTGGAAGGCACTAGGATTAGGCAATTGTTAGGGTTAGGCTTAGGTGCCTTGAAGTCGACAGTCGCAGCGCTGCCTTGAAGTTGACATTGGGGGCTTAAAACACCATTGAGCCCCTTGAACTCTCTGATTCCATTCCATTTCATTCATGACAGAGACTCTTATCACACACACAGGTCCGGTTCACTTGGTCACTTTCCTTTACTTAGCTTATACAGGCGTTGAACCAAGTCTTTCCCCCACCTCGTCACGTTCAGCTTATCCAAAGCTACATCACCTGCTTCTGGCCGTCAGACTCTGTCAGCAGTCCAACTCCGTTGTATGTCAAACTCTCCCCCATGCGGTCACACCCATGTCTCTTTTTCTCTGCTCTCCATCCTCTTTCTTCCGTCTGGTTGGCGTGTGGTGGGGGGACGAGGTTAGGTACACTTGAGGGAGATTAAAACAACACTGACCACACAGACACACCTGAGGGCTACTTCACAAAATCTAGATAGCGGATTAAGCCGTGATTTTTCAGTTATCCTGGCTGAATTTAGCCTTGACTCGGTTTCATGAAGGCAGTGGCACGCTTCCATGGAGATTATTATTATTATTTTTTGCAGCTAGCCTGCATTAAAATACCGCATATTGCTGTTCAGTACTGTTAACATTGTGACCATTATTTTTTGTATAATTATTCATGTGACAGTCTCTTATATTGTGTTTATGAAGACTGCTGTTCGTATTGTTGTTAGAGGTTTGATGAATATATTATAGCACTTGTTGAGATGATTAGAAATAGCTGATGAAGTTGCAAATGTGTTTTCAATGAAGTGAGTGATAAGGGCAATACATAATGTCGCATACATGTGTGTTTCTATAATTTGCTACAATGACAGAGTGGTCAGAGAACCAATACATTGTTAATTATTTTAGTTGAGTTGATTCTTTTTTTATATATTCTTTAACAAGTGCATTTTATTTGTCCTTGTTAGCACACAATTTGCATTCTGTCCAGTGAACTGAGACTATATTTTTATACTATACTCACTAATACACTGTGTTTACAGTCATGTTTACAGTGTGCATTGAATTTATCGCTTAATTAATTATCTAGTATTGTCAGTGTCTTTCTTTTCTATGTCCATATATATATATATACACGAGGAAGCAAAGCATATAATATTTGACATAGAAAACTCGGCTGCGGTAATAAAACAGCGTAGCAGACAATAGTCTACTGAATGATAGTCTAAAATATACATTTTCGAAACACTGCTCACTAAACGTACAATATGTAATTTTCTGCTGCTAGGGGTCTCTCAATCAAAACAATAGCTGTAAACAGGGACATTTTGTCAGAATACAGCGTAGAAATTATGCTTAGAAATAAAGGATATATTGAATAGGATAGATCAACACAATGTAATTATGCTCAATAAAACATCACAAAATATCACATCACCTAAAATATAACATGCATTATTAATTTAGCTCGTTTTCATTTTAAACAAATTCTCTATAGACTCAGTCTGCCACTTTAAAAAAAACAAAAAAATCTATTCCAGTGCTGGTTCTATAGTATCAGAATTTTGGATAGTTATCATGGAAACATTTATTGGTCATGTGACAAGGGCTGGGAAAATCAGCATAACAGGCAGCGTAGTGACAGTCATATTTCAGGGTGGGGCCTGTGCCACCCCGTGCCCCCCTTCTAGCCCTGCCCCTGCAGAGACGTAACTGTTACGGATGACTGGTGTTCAGCCAGACTCGGGTGCCTGTGGTCTAATATGTCTGTTTTCCTACGGATCATTAAACTGCCATTAGCGTCGCCCTGCGCTAGAGTTTGTGCTGGCTGAGTTTGGATTGCTGTGACCATAGTGGCTGGCTGCTAGCTGGCTAGAAGGGTCAAAGGTTATATGATGCCACTGACAGGCGACCAATCGAAACGTCCTGTGTCATTGAAATAAAATTTGATATTTCTCTGTTTTTGAACATTGTTGGAAACATTTGGGATAGTGTAAGTACACATCTGAACAATATATATAACATAGATATAGTTGTTTTTAGACATTTTAATGCAGAAATATTACATATTGTACCTTTAACTGAAACCATTCCAAGAGTTACTTGTCATTTGCCTTTATTGGCGAGCAGTGGAAGTTAATATGTTACTCAGGAAATTTATGTTATAGTCCAAATGAGAGAGAGAGAGAGAAAGACAAAGATGTTTGCGCATAATATACATGGTCGTATTATAGCATTGCGGATTAGTGGTAGTAATTGATCTTCATGGTAAATTTCCTGAGTAAAATCTCCTGCTCACTTTTAAGGCAAAGAGTAAGCTACAACTGTTAATTTGTGCAAATCCTTAGAAGCCTAATTGAATAATATAAATATGATAGTTTCCAATAAGAGCAGTGGTCAGTTAATTGAAATTAAAAAAATAAAAAGTAAACATTCAGTTGGTCAGTGATTGTCTGCCATGCTTTCTCTCGCTGTTTTACTGCAGCAACCGTTTTTCTTTTTTACAAATAAAATAAATATGCGCAACTCATATTCTCCATTTCAGCATCAGTCAGTCTCGACCTTGCGGCCTGTTAAAGAAAGCAGCGAACGTGTATCTATCTATATAAATTACTTCAACCAGGCCTGACCTAGTCGCACCTCCTCAGCCTGGCTTGGCTGTAATGAAACACACAAAGCCAGTTTGCACTGATTACACTGTAGGCCAAGTCTCACTTTTTCAGTTATCCTGGATTTATAAATTCTGCTTTTGTGAAATAGACCCCTGGTCCTCACCTTAGACCACAGACAGGTGTAATGCTGCTCCCCAGGTCCATCGTTCCCCCCCGTCCTCCGTTTCACACCGTCCAACTCTTTCTGTCCAGCTCTTTTCCCTCCTCCTGCTCACCTGTGGCCAGATAATATTTCTGGCTGGTCCCTCCTCCCGACCGCACCATAGGCTGGCTCTGGCAAGCCTCCACCTCTCATAGGTTTGGACCCTGTACATTAAACAAGTTTAGAAAATAAAAGAAGAAAAAAAAAAAGGTTCACATGCTGCCTCTAATCCTGCCGAGTGGGCTCCTCCTGCATGTCCTCCCTCACATGGAGAAGGTCACAAGCCCTGAGCTATCCTCCAGGCTCAAGATTTTCTACTACTACTACTACTACTACTACTACTACTACTACTACTACTAGTTCAGGTGCAGAGGGGTCAAAGGTTATATGATGCCACTGACAGGCGACCAATCGAAACGTCCTGTGTCATTGAAATAAAATTAGATATTTCTCTGTTTTTGAACATTGTTGGAAACATGGGATAGTGTAAGTACACTTCTGAACAATATATATAACATAGATATAGTTTCTATAGTTTTTAGACATTTTAATGCAGAAATATTACATATTGTACCTTTAACTGAAACCATTCCAAGAGTTACTTGTCATTTGCCTTTATTGGAGAGCAATGGAAGTTAATATGTTACTCAGGAAATTTATATTATAGTCCAAATGAGAGAGAGAGAGACAGACAAAGATGTTTGCGCATAATATACATGGTCGTATTATAGCATTGCGGATTAGTGGTAGTAATTGATCTTCATGGTAAATTTCCTGAGTAAAATCTCCTGCTCACTTTTAAGGCAAAGAGTAAGCTACAACTGTTAATTTGTGCAAATCCTTAGAAGCCTAATTGAATAATATAAATACGATAGTTTCCAATAAGAGCAGTGGTCAGTTTATTGAAATTAAAAAAATAAAAAGTAAACATTCAGTTGGTCAATGATTGTCTGCCATGCTTTCTCTCGCTGTTTTACTGCAGCAACCGTTTTTCTTTTTTACAAATAATATGTTTCACTTCATACTTCCATAAGAAGCTGCTGCTCACTCTTTGTAAAGTATGCGCAACTCATATTCTCCATTTCAGCATCAGTCAATCTTGACCTTGCGGCCTGTTAAAGAAAGCAGCGAACGTGTATCTATCTATATAAATTACTTCAACCAGGCCTGACCTAGTCGCACCTCCTCAGCCTGGCTTGGCTGTAATGAAACACACAAAGCCAGTTTGCACTGATTACACTGTAGGCCAAGTCTCACTTTTTCAGTTATCCTGGATTTATAAATTCTGCTTTTGTGAAATAGACCCCTGGTCCTCACCTTAGACCACAGACAGGTGTAAAGCTGCTCCCCAGGTCCATCGTTCCCCCCCGTCCTCCGTTTCACACCGTCCAACTCTTTCTGTCCAGCTCTTTTCCCTCCTCCTGCTCACCTGTGGCCAGACAATATTTCTGGCTGGTCCCTCCTCCCGACCGCACCATAGGCTGGCTCTGGCAAGCCTCCACCTCTCATAGGTTTGGACCCTGTACATTAAACAAGTTTAGAAAATAAAAGAAGAAAAAAAAGGGTCACATGCTGCCTCTAATCCTGCCGAGTGGGCTCCTCCTGCATGTCCTCCCTCACATGGAGAAGGTCACAAGCCCTGAGCTATCCTCCAGGCTCAAGATTTTCTACTACTACTACTACTACTACTACTACTACTACTACTACTAGTTCAGGTGCAGGCAATCGGGCAGTAAAAACAAGCAATTAAAACCATGAAAGATTAAAAATAAATCACAAAAAGGCATGCATAAAACCACAGCAAGTTTAAAACACACTTTCACCCTGTGACATGTGCATCGAACTTTAGGTGGGTTTCCTGTGTAGAACAGTACCCCCAATTTCCACTGCTTCTATTGGGGCCTTTTCGCAGTATGTATATGTAGAAGAGGAAGAAGAAGAAGAAGCCTTTATTTATCCCGCAAGGGGAAAATCACACTTTCCACTCTTTAACTGGCTGAGGTCGTTTCCCAAGAACAGTGAGGCACCCTTACATATAAACCACTGACTAAAATCGGTCGCAATTTTCACTTAACCAAAACTCTTCTCACTTCTGTGTTTGTCTAAAAACTACCCTTAAAACGGTTTGTTAAAAACGCGGCTTTTAACTTCTTCCTTCACAAGGTCAGCTCACACGGAGGCAGAATCCGGTCTCGTGTTCATCTCAAAGCACTAAGTAGACATGAGTGAACATGTTCAAGTGTCCTGCTAATGATTTGATAATATTATGATACTCATTTTCTGTCATTTTGCTCTAAATTGGTCTTTGATTTTCACAAGGTCATCGAGTAAAGATAGATTGTTGCCGTCAGTTTGTAGCAGATATGCTGAAGTAAAGTACCTTTACAACAGCTACAATTACAATATAATGTGAATGCAATGGCTTGTTGCCAGTTTTATAATTCGTTCTTTAATTACCCCATGTTTATTCTGCAACAGCCTCTGCACAATGTCACCCACCAGGTCACAGAGTGCTGCAGGTTATTAGGCAATATAATTCCCATCTAAATGACATATTAATGATTGTTGTCCTCGGTACGTCTTAACTAAGTCCTTCCGCCTGCTGAAGGACATCTCAATGCCATAGCAACCGTAACTAGGCCTGTAACAATCATTACATAACTGCCTAATTGCAATTATTTTATTTCTGTATTTAACCGCAATTAATTGCTAACATTAGCTAAGGTCTGACAGTAGGGGGAATGACTGTTGATGGTAATTGTTGATTTTGTTTTGATGTGCCAAATTGCAATTGTATGTAAGTGATTATTAGTGTTTTGTCTTTTATTGATGAGGATCATTGTTCTATTGTCAATTTTATGTTCATTTAAGCAAAACACAGTGGTTTATTATAATAAAGAGGCATGGTTTTCTTCATAGGCTACCTGTGTTATTACATTATCTGGGTCACATAACAGTGATATAACAAAAATACATACACTGGGATTCATTCTTAACAGTTCAATTTGTCTGAAAAAGTAATACATGAATATGGATTTTTTTCAATTTGACTAAAAGAGACAATTATATTGTTAATCACAATTCTTTCTGAGACAATATAATTGTACAGTAAAATTTGGAATTGTTACAGTTTTGACCGTAACACCAGTCCACCATAACCTCCCTAACTTAGCATATCATTTACTGCAATTAACAGCAGGCGGTGTCTTTAGTGTGTGTTACAACTGCTGAAAGTGCATTGTGTCTTCAGAAAGTTTGACTTTGAGAACAAGAAAGGGGCAACAGTGATTAAATGTCATGTATTGATGATCTTCAGGTGTCAGATTTGAACAATGGTTAAAGAATAATAGCCTGTAGTAAAACAGTAATAACAGTGTACGTCGGTCTATATGGAGCCAATGAAGCCGACATGTTAATCATTATTGCACCATCATACAAGTGAGGCAGTGGTCGCTATTCCCATAGCAACATAAAATAGCATGTCTGAAAGCCCAAAAGAAAATGCTATATATAAAACCATGTGCAATTTGATTTAGTTTAACAACGATGATGTCCAGAAGAAAGTAGTCGCTTTGTCTTGGATGAGTCCATACCTCAACAAGCTAGTTGCGGTTTAGCTTTTGTGTTTGGCTGCATATGTTCAATCATCAGCCGACTCTAGTTTTACTTGGATGACTGCTTTGACTCATCTTAAAATCACACTGTATGGACCGGCATGCAGCCATAATCCTGATCAGATGAGTGATTTTGCCTCGTCATCTTTATGTTCCCTGTGTCCCTCTGGAGGACATGACAGGACATTTTTTAATCCTCAAAGGAGATAATATCTGCGGTTTTAAAATGACAGGGATTTTAGCCTAATCTCTTTCTCTCTCTTCGCTCTCTCTCTCTCTCTCTCTCTCTCTCTCTCTCTCTCTCTCTCTCTCTCTCTCTCTCTCTCTCTCTCTCTCTCCATAGGATGACCACAAGTTAACCTTGGATGAACTTCAGAGAAAATATGGAACCGACCTAACCAGAGTGAGTACCCTGCATGTGTGTGTGTGTGTGTGTGTGTGTGTGTGTGTGTGTGCCACTGTGTGTGCCACAGAATCAGATAAGACGAGAGGCCAGGGAAGATCTTACTATGCACAGACCCAATTTCCACCATGTCAGTGTACGTATTAGAGACATGCAAAGTAGTGAAAAAACAGAACACTGACCTCGTTGAAGTCCGCACTGTTCATAACAGAGATACAACCTGATTGTCTTGTTTTCCTCTCTCACACTGGTATCCTCGTATTTATATTAAAATCCCATGTTTTGCTGTCTAATTACACAGACTTGTAAAAGGCAAAGCATTGAGATTACAGACATTTTACTTCCTGTAGATTTCATTCATGTCATTCATTCAAACTTTAATGCAACACCTCCTGAAGTAATAGTGGTGTATCTGTTTACCAAATAAAACTTTTAAACAGGAAACATGTCACTCCTTCATAGTTTTGCCCTCCAGTAAAAGAGGACATAGCTGTAAAACCTGGACTCACAGGTTTACCATGATATTACTTAGTTTACACTTTACACCTAGCTCCTTTTTTCCGTCAATCTGCCAGTCTGTCAACACTGTATTTTTTATGTCTATTTTTAGGGTCTTTCCAACGGCAGAGCAAAAGAGATCCTGGCCAGAGATGGCCCAAACGCCCTCACGCCTCCTCCCACAACGCCTGAATGGGTCAAGTTCTGTAAACAGGTAAAAGTCACTTCTTCTGAGTTGAAATTCCAGTTTGGGACTGTGCAACATTTTCCATGCAAAACAGAAACCTATTTTACAAGTTTAGAAAAGCAAATTCACCTTGATTCGACGAAGAGGGTAAAACCAGCAAAGTTATAGTCTACATCCTCGATGTTCCACTTCCGGGATTGCTCCTGTGCCGCAGGAAATTCCGCTGGATGCATTGCTTTTCGCCGATGTCCGTTTCCTTCTGCTTTTTTTGTGTTGAAATTTTTAACTCCGGTGGATTTCTGAGGACTATGGTTAACTGCTCCTCAGATCTCTGCAGGGTAAATTAAGACAGCTAGCCAGTAGCTAGTAGCTGTCTGCCCAATGTGATTTTTTTCTCGCACGACTAAAACAACTTACACGTACATGTTCCACCAAAACAAGTTCCTTCCTGAGGCTATTTTGCAGCGGCTCCGTGCGGAGCTTAGCACCGCCCATGATGATTATGATTGGTTTAAAGAAATGCCAATAAACCAGAGCACATTTTTCTCCCATCCCGGAATGCTGTGTGGACTCGCCAGACCCTCCTCTGTGGAGGAACGTCTGACAAAGCGAGACTAGTAAAATTATGACACTTAAATTATGTTTTATCTGGTTTCCAGCTGTTTGGTGGTTTCTCCATGCTGCTGTGGACTGGTGCTTTCCTCTGCTTCTTCGCTTTCACTATCCAGTCTATAACAGTAGAGGAAATGGTCAACGATAACGTAAGGAGGTCTTTGTATATGTTTGTGCAGATTTTAATTAAAGAAATAATACCACCAAATAAGAACTGACTAACAGTCTTTTTTCTCTCACTGTAGTTGTACCTGGGTATCGTGCTTACCTTTGTGGTCGTCATCAGTGCATGCTTCTCCTACTACCAAGACGCCAAGAGCTCCAGGATCATGGACTCCTTTAAGAACATGGTCCCACAGGTGATTTTCTCGTGACTTTTGAACCTTCATACCTACAGTATGTCACAACTTTTTAAAGGTACACTGTGTAGTGTTTCAAGTATTTTATTAGCTAAAATCAATGTCTTCATTCATAAATATGTCCTCATTGGTGTGAAATTATCTCTGCCAATGATCTGACTTATCCTCGTAAGCAAAGAATTTCTTATCTGTATTTACATTGGACGGGCAAGTCCAAGGAGACTTCCATGTCATTCCATCATTTTGAAAAACTACAATCGCTGAGAGGGACATAATGCACTAGCAACGCTTTTTCGTATAGAGCCAGCGTCACGTGACTAAAACCAGCTGAAACGGAGAAGGAGATCAGTGAGAGGCACTTGTCACTGCCCCGGCAAATTTGAAAGCCTGCACTGCACTTTAGTTCATAATGGAGGATCATACTTATGCCGAGCCACAGGAGAAGGAATCCTCTTTGCCAAAAAAGCGGCTACAGTAGTTGCAACACGCATTTGAAAAAGCGAGGCGCTAGAGAGCACTATTCGTTTGAATGCAAAATACAATTTCACCGCTAGATGGGAGAAATTCCTACACGGTATACCTTTAAAACAGAAAACAGCATCAATGAAAAGCTCATTTAGTTGCAATTATTTACAAAATGGCTCAAAAATGTTGCTCATATGAAATTTAAGACAGTGACTAATGATAGAATATCAAGAAGGAGTCATATTGCTTCATCAGTATTACTGCAATGAGGACTCGTTTTTCCATTTATCATCTGGTTTCTTGCTATTGTAAATAAAAGCATGTATAATTCTGTTCAGAAATTGCCCTGAAAAACCATATATTTCATCTTGATTCTCGTAGCAAGCCCTGGTCATCCGTGAAGGCGAGAAGAAGATGATCAACGCTGAGGAGGTGGTGGTCGGAGATTTGGTGGAGGTGAAAGGTGGAGACAAGATCCCCGCTGATTTTAGACTCATCTCTGCTCACGGCTGCAAGGTCCGTACCTCAAAGACTTGTTATTAATCTCACTTATGGAGCAGTGGCTTCAAACAGCACTTATGGTGGTTAAAGTTGCTTAACATCTAACGGGAAATACCGTGTTGAAAGATGTGGTTCATCATTTTACTTCATCTAAATCACTTTCTGAAAAATGTTTCTTTTGACTGACTCAAAATCACATCATCTCAGTCTAGTTTGTTCCTTAGTTTAAGTTTTATTTTGACCCAAATGTGTAATCTTCTATTGTCCTACTTTTGTCCAAGACCAACAATAGCAGTCGTTGTTTTTTTTGGTCTTGTAGACATCATGTCATTTTCACTTCTCTGGATATCTTTGGTATTTCATTCTTGCTTTACTTTTCACTCCTTCAGGTGGACAACTCCTCTCTGACTGGTGAATCTGAGGCTCAGGCTCGTACTCCAGACTTCTCCAGCGACAACCCTTTGGAAACCAGGAACCTTGCTTTCTACTCCACCAACTGTGTTGAAGGTAGATAACTAACAAAAAAGGAGACAACACAGAAGTTGTGTAGACTATTCAATAGATTCAAGTTAAGTCCAAGTTAGAAGAAAATGAACCTTAAAAAACTCGCCTGTCATTTTTATCACTCAAAAAAATCTCTGGCTCTGTCCAGGTACTGCCAGAGGAGTCGTCATCAACACCGGAAACAGAACCGTCATGGGTCGTATCGCCTGCCTGGTTTCCAGTCTGGAGGTCGGCCAAACTCCCATTGCTATAGAGATCGACCACTTTATCAACATCATCACTGCTGTAGCCTGCACTCTGGGTGCTGCCTTCTGTATCCTCTCAATGTTCCTTGGATACACATGGCTGGAGGCCATCATCTTCCTCATCAGTATCATTGTCGCCAACGTGCCCGAAGGTCTCCTGCCTACTGTCACTGTGAGTGGTTTCAGCATTTCTGCTCTCATTCTCTCATTTGTTGATTCAAATACAGATATAATACAAAAAGAAACATATTATAGCATTAAACAGTTGATTTCTGTCTCTAGGTGTGTCTGACCCTGACTGCTAAGCGTATGGCGAAGAAGAACTGCCTGGTGAAGAACTTGGAAGCTGTCGAGACCCTGGGCTCCACCTCCACCATTTGCTCCGACAAGACCGGCACCCTGACCCAGAACAGGATGACCGTGGCCCACATGTGGTTCGAAAACCAGATTTATGAGGCCGACACCACAGAGAACCAGAGTGGGGCCTCCTTTGACAGGAGCTCTACCACCTGGGCTGCCCTGGCCAGAATCGCCGGACTCTGCAACCGTGCCGTCTTTCTGGCAGAGCAGACCAACGTCCCCATCCTGAAGGTGAAAAGCTTATTGCATGTAATATCTGATCACCACAAAATAGTCTAAACAACTCACCAGGGGAGGAAAATACAAATAACAATGGCTTTTTGTGTGACAAAAAGGTCAGCGGAGGTCCCGGGTTTGAGTCTCTATCCCCTTTCATGCTGTCCTGCTAATTGAAGGTGAAGATGCCCAAAGAGCCAGACTGCACTACAGATCTTTTTAAAAAGCCCTCAACATAATTAAAGGCCTTTTCAGAAATATATAGCTGCGGCTGTAGGAAGAGGTGGCCACCCAGACCCATTCATTTATTTCTCAATGAGTACTGACAAGTATTTTTTTTTCTAAAACTATATAGTGGGAAGAGGAAGAAATGAGGTTGAAAAATTGTTTACAAAATATTTTAAATTGTGAACATCTTTTTTGTTGAATTGTAAAGTGGCTTTGAGGAACTTTCAGTTTGTGTTGATTTTAGAGGCCCCTTTGGACAAAAGTGGTAGTGTTTTTACCACACCTGCTGTCTTTTCTAGCGCGTGCCGGCTGGTGCTGTATTACTGAGTTCCGCCGTCTCCCGTTTAGCTTTTAGTTGTTCTTTGTTTTATTTCCCTTTTTTCTGGGATTGTCCTGCCCCAGTATTAGCCATAACTACAACAGATAAATAAATAAAATCAAAATACAATAAGGCCTGGTTACTGAAACACAGGCTTTTCCGGTGTTACACCAAAATCTCTGACCCATCAGAATAACTTACTGTAGAGCCAGTCTGCCTGCCGTAAATCATTTTGTGACTTTGCAGGAAAACTCAGACCCAGGCAAAGGCAATAATTAAAAATAAAAATAGCGTCTTTTTCACTGTTGGTCTCGTTTGCTGTTACAGGTCATCTGGGATCATCAGATGGAAAATGAAAAAGTTTAAGAAACATTTAAAAGTACCTTATAGTTACTTTAAGATGGTCCTAATTCATCTTATTTATCCACCTGCTCTGTTCTTCTACATAGTTGTAGTTTATAAACCATTGGAGAACTATACAGTACATTTTATATATATATATATATATATAAAAATGTCAGCAACACAACTTTTGTCTTTTATCAAATGTGATTGTATGAAACATTTTTGTATCTGTGTTATATCAGTTTTGATGTACAATATATTGTAAATAAAGAATGACCAATATTTTCCACAGTTTCGGTCAAAATCCAACTTTCTCCTTTGCTTAAATCCTCAGAGAGATGTAGCTGGTGACGCCTCAGAAGCTGCCTTGCTTAAGTGTATTGAACTGTGCTGTGGATCCGTTCGCAGCATGAGAGACAAATACCCTAATATTGCCGAGATCCCCTTCAACTCTACCAACAAATACCAGGTAAACAATCCACAGAGTTTACCACAGCCTTCAGATTTGTTCAACATGTATATCGAAAAGGTTCAACCTGTCTAAGAGAGGTGAAGTCATACAGATTTCTATCGTAAAAAAACTTGCAAACATAGCATTGTAAGACAATACTTGCAGTGGTATCGGAGGGAAATGTTGATTTACGCCCTCTAGTGGTTAGGTTATTTCTCCATCGACCACTTTATGATAAATGAGTACTAGCATATGTTTAGAATAATATTGGGATTGAGACAAGTATTTAATATACAGTCGTTCCCTTGTCCAAAAGCTCTCCATCCACAAGAATTCAACTCCTGGAGAGACCAAGCACCTGCTGGTGATGAAAGGTGCCCCAGAGCGGATTTTGGACCGCTGCTCCACCATCATGATGAACGGCAAAGAGCAGCCTCTGGACGAAGTGCTGAAAGACGCTTTCCAGAATGCCTACGTTGAGCTGGGAGGACTTGGAGAGAGAGTCCTGGGTACAACATAGCTCCATTCTACAGCTACATCCTTATGTCTTTAACTAGTGTGTCAAGGAACAGCCATTTGTGAACTCATGACAAGCATTTTCTTCCCGTCTTACTCAGGTTTCTGCCATTTCAACCTGCCTGATGACGAGTTCCCAGAGGGCTTTCATTTTGACACTGAAGAGATGAACTTCCCCACTGAAAACCTGTGCTTCATCGGCCTCATGTCCATGATCGACCCTCCTCGTGCTGCTGTGCCTGATGCTGTCGGCAAATGCAGGAGCGCTGGAATCAAGGTATGTTACTGTAGTCTTTTCAGGTGTACAGTAGAGTTGAGTCGGTTTCTGTTATCACAACAAGGCTTAGCCGGTTGGCATTTGTCACTATGACACCATCTGGCAAATTAAAAAGTAGCCTACATTAGCAAACCATGATGACGCCGTCACGGCGCTAAATCTAACGTGTATCAAAAGCAGTGTTGGACAGTAGCGGTACTTCTAAATAGAGTTGCAGTCTTCAAATAGCTTTTCAGTAGCTTAGCTATTTTATTGATCAGGTAACGTAAGTGCGGTAGCATCCCCACAAGCTACATTTCCCAGAGAATTCTGCAGCTCAAGCACAGCAGAACTTTCTGCTACATTCTGAAATAAAACTGCTCAGGATCATTGACACGGACGAGTCATGACACGGACGAGTCGTGTTCATGGATGTAAAAAAAATATAGCTCTGATGTAGTAAACTACTTTAGCCCATTCTCTGAATACATCCATGCTTTAGCCATGTTGCTGTAGCTTATCTTGCTACACTTATTTGAGGGCTAACGTTAGTTTCAGTGTATAGTATTGTTTAATGTGGAGTGTTACGAACGCGCTAAGCTACCCTGGCTTGTTAAACAACAAAGATCACTGCCACTAAATGTTAGCTCAGCCGGTAACAGAAATCCCTGTCTCATTTTCCTACATTGTTGCGTTTAACGTGTGGATGAGACTAACTAGCCTGGATGAGTGCAACTCTTTTCTACTTCTAAAGGGGTTTGTGTGATGTCACTGACTCACCTCAGTCTCTGCATAGTTCGCTGTCGAAAGATGGTTGCTGCCTCGAGGATCATTCAGGTCCTTTGGCTCCGCTCCGTCGGTGTCCTAGCCGGACCAGCCCCTCTCCTTCTTTGTTAAAGTAGTTCAGGTATAAACATATTGTTATGTGTCTGACAGCCTGACAGCACCTCACTGCTAAGCTGAGCGGCACAATGTGGAGATCACATTTTAGTAGCTGTGGGAGGGGGAACGGCGCATGTTCTGTTTGTCTAGTAGAAAGTTAATGGGTTTTTTGGGGTGACAAGAATAATCTTGGGTAGAGTAAGTCTCAAAGAAAACTAAACTGCGCCGCTGATATGGAAACATTTCAGATTTAAGCCAATAAGAGAAATGTTTGTTTTTTGGCTGTTACACCGGCCCAAGCCTAGTGTACATTACATATATCTATTATTTCATCAAATCCCCAATCACGTTCTGTGTTAATACTTAACGGCTTCATCCTTAGGTTATAATGGTCACAGGTGACCATCCCATCACAGCCAAGGCTATTGCTAAAGGTGTGGGTATCATCTCTGAAGGCAACGAGACAGTTGAAGACATTGCTGACCGCTTGAAAGTACCAGTCTCTGAGGTCAACCCCAGGTTAGTACACTTACTAAAATTGAAGTGAGATCAGAAATGTCTCTTTTTAGATAAAACAGATGTGCAGAATATCTCAATATGTTTAAAATTGCAATAATATTGTATCATGATAATATTGTATCGTCGGGCATCCCACCCCTACTTGTACTAATAGAGCAAAACTAAATCAGAGTTGGCTAACTAAATCTACTCAGCCAAAAATGTTTTCGCAATTCCAATCCAATCCAATCCAACTTTATTTATAAAGCACCTTAAAAACAACACGGTTGACCAAAGTGCTGAACACAGTCTATAAATAAACAATAACATACAACAGAGGCACAACACAAAATAAAAAAACAATAAAATAAATGCAATAATACAAAACTCAAAGTCAACCCTCAAACTGAGTTAAAAGCCAAAGAAAATAAATGAGTTTTAAGACGAGATTTAAAAACAGGAAGGGACTCAGTCAGTCTGATGTGCAAAGGCAGCTCATTCCAGAGTCTCGGAGCTGCCACGGCAAATGCACGGTCACCTCTGGATTTACGTTTGGTCTTGGGAACGACCAGTAGTGCCTGGTCAGCCGACCGGAGCGAACGAGAGGGGGTGTAGGGCACGAGCAGATTAGACAGGTACTGGGGGGCCAGACCATGCAGACATTTAAAAACAAATAAAAGAATTTTAAAATCAGTGCGAAAGTGCACAGGAAGCCAATGGAGGGATTGGAGGATAGGTGTAATATGGTCAAATTTTCGAGTTCCAGTTAAAAGACGAGCAGCTGCATTTTGGACTAGCTGTAATCGTGCCATATTTGATTTGCTAATACCGGTGTAAAGTGCATTGCAATAATCTAAACGAGTGGTGATAAAAGCATGGATTAAAATTTCAAAATCATGTCGAGATAGAACCGGTTTTACTTTGGCTAGTTGCCTCAGCTGGAAGAAGCTGGTCTTCACCACTGCACCAATCTGCGCATCAAGTTTTAAACGACCGTCCAACTTGACTCCCAGGTTGGTAACCACAGGGCTAATGTCTCGTGCAATTAATTCACTGCAGACAATTACTGTACATCTAGGGAGTCTCTGAGCTGGTGACTTAACTTTTTTTCATCAGCCAGTAGAGTCTGTTCAAATCACAGTCACGCTGCAGAAATACTGTCCCCAAACACATACATTCAAAAAATACTGGGCAGAATTCTCATGCAGGAAATTCCTGTTGGTTAATCCCTTAGCATTCCATCCCCTTTTTCTAGAGGGATAGGGGTGGGAAACAAGGGATGTTTAGAGGGTGATAGCAGGTCAACAGTAGATTCGACATAGAAGTGGTATATATCATTTCAAAGCTGGGAATCCAAGGATTAATTTGACTTGCAACTCAGCCCTGTGTTGTTTTCTAGTCATAAATGAGAAATAATAATACATTTAATTAATTGAAGTAAGTTGTGCATTAAAATATGAGTTTATGATGGCCATTACCATGCTCACTTAACATAAGTTGTTTTAACAATTTTGGGGTGGATACCACAGATTTGGTTCACAATTAAACCATTTTTTAACATTTAAGAATTGACAAGAATTGTCCAATTTCCTCCAAAATTCCACATTAAGACACCAAAACCTTGAGGAACACCATGGGAAAAGCCATGTTGTGATTTAGTATCAAAAACTTTTGAGATTTAGAGATTTCTGCAAGAATTGAATTTTTGGGCGATTGGATGGGGATCACTTCTGTTTTGGAAACTGCTGAGAAACCCCCTTATGGTCAATATACCTATGAAAGCCGTACCGCTCCTAAATGCCCTAGTTCTCTAGTTTGTGGTTGTAAAGTTTCATGAGGATATGATTATCCTACAGATGGCAAGCTAGCATGACATGGGTGGTACCATTGGATTTTCTGTTTGGAGTCTAGTTTCATATGATACCAAAATCCTCATTCTATCTTTAAATCTGAACCTGTTACAGGCTCTGAAAGACAAAAAGTGTACAATAAATCTATTTTTCAAAAGAAAAGAAAAATCACAATCATGGGACTAATAAAATGTCAAACATGTATTCATGGCCGAAGCAATCAATCAATCAATAAATCTTTATTTGTATAGCACTTTTCATACAAAAGTCATGCAACACAAAGTGATTCACATTATAAAAACAAAGACAATAATGTCTGAGGTCATTTGCAATCTTGACTAGTGCTGTGCTGTGGTTGGTCCCAAAGCCAGATTAGTATTTTTCATAACATTGTGAAAAATTGTAAAATCATTTAACGGATTTAAAAGGGTTCTCTAGAAGTGTACTTAAAAATGGCAGATTGGATACTGGTCTGTAGTTATTGAGTACTGCAGCATCTACATTATTTCTCTTCAGAAGGGGTTTCACCATGGCAGTTAAAAAGCATTATGGAAGACACTCATCTGAAGAGAATAATTCACAATGGTCACTAAATCTTCATTAAAAAAGCCAAGACAATTCTCTTCCAAGACAATCTTCAAAAAGCAGAACTCCGGCCATCTTCAACCAGGACCATATTTTATCAGCAGGGTCTAGACAAATAAACCAAGCCATTGGCTGCATTAACATAAAAAGAGATGTGGAAATGGGATCTATAAAGCAGGTTGCTAGTTTCAGTTGAATAATAACTTTACCAAGCCATGTCAGCATCAACCAGGACGAAATACTTCAGTGTTTCCATACAAACAAATACAGGTGCAATGATATATTTACAATGATATATTTGTCCTAATAGTTTCTATCTTACTTCTGAAGTGCTGTACCCCCACCTTACCTGTCTTTCCTGGATGAGGTTAAATGATAGTTCGAGGGTGAGGCATCGATGAGGGTTGGTGGTCCATCTGTGTTAAGCCATGCCAGCCATCACAGTCTTTATCGATTTACTCTGCTAATGTTTTAGCAGATCCTGAAGATGTAAAGCCCTTTATTCTAAATCTCACTTTTTGCTGATGATGCCATAATTTTCTTTAAGGGGTGTCTGTTTTCGAAAAGAATTTCCTGTTTCCCCATGATTTTCTTTTTGCATATCCCTAATTACAGTATATCCCATTCTTAGTTTACCCCCTTTTAACAGGATGTGAGATTGCAACGGTTGTCCTAATGCTGCTGTGATTTCCTCTCCAGGGATGCCAAGGCCTGCGTTATCCACGGCAGTGAGCTGAAAGACATGAGCTCAGAGATGCTTGACGATGTGCTGAGACACCACACTGAAATCGTCTTCGCCAGAACCTCCCCTCAGCAGAAACTTATCATTGTGGAAGGTTGCCAAAGACAGGTCATTGTCCCAGACACAGATTGAGATTAAAGGCTTTCAGAAATGTCTGTGGTCCTAGATTTTTGGTTTCATAACATTTTTTACTTGAATCTTGCACATTAATTTAACATTAATTAATTAATAATTTAATCTTGGACATCCTAACACTTCTTTCTTCTCTCTGCAGGGAGCCATTGTGGCTGTGACAGGTGATGGTGTGAACGACTCTCCAGCTCTAAAGAAGGCCGACATTGGTGTCGCCATGGGGATCGCTGGATCTGACGTCTCCAAGCAGGCCGCTGACATGATCCTACTCGATGACAACTTTGCTTCCATCGTTACCGGAGTGGAAGAAGGTAAGACTTACACCAAGGCTTATACCTTCAGAAATGTGAAATGCAGACTGGAAAAGCATAAATGTAAGCGCTCGATTTTCCTTGCAATATTAATTTCTAAAATACTCTGTCAGGCCGTCTGATCTTTGACAACTTGAAGAAGTCCATCACCTACACTCTGTCCAGTAAAATCCCTGAGATGACACCCTTCCTCTTCTTCGTCCTCGCCGACATCCCTCTGGCCCTGGGAACCGTCACTATCCTCTGTATTGACCTGGGAACTGACTTGGTGAGCTCTTTCACTGAGGGCAGATCACATTATCTTATTTCTTAACAGTTTTTTTTATCATGTGTGTGACAAAGAGATTGAAAATAGTTAATTGCCTTATGTTTTTCCCTTATTTGTTGTCTCCCAGGTCCCTGCCATCTCCCTGGCCTATGAAGGACCTGAGAGTGACATCATGCAGAGAAAGCCCAGAAACCCCGAAGTTGACAAACTGGTGAATCAAAGACTCATCAGCGTGTCCTATGGACAGATTGGTAAGCGTACCTAATGGTACCTTAATGATATTTAGGTGTTGCAACAGAAAATATTATTTGTTGCTTTTCTTAAATGTTCAACCTTTTCCAAAAGACCCATCAAAGTAAAACTGCTCTTCTTCTCTGTTAGGTGTGCAGCAGGCCGTAGCTGGCTTCTACACAAATTTTGTGATCCTGGCTGAAAATGGTTTCAAACCCTTGGACCTGCTGGGGATCAGAGGGATTTGGGAAGACAATAATATAAATGACCTGGAAGACAGCTACGGACAGCAGTGGGTCAGTAACACTCATGCTAAATGAATGGTGTAGTTCATTCACATTTCTAATGTAAAGAACAGAATAGAAAAATTAGCTAATCTTTTTTAATGTTGTATTCACCAGACATACGAGCGCAGAAAGATCCTAGAGTTCACATGTCAAACAGCTTACTTCGTCAGTATTGTAATCATCCAAGTGGCTGTTCTAATCATCTGTAAGACCAGGACGATCTCCATCATGGAACAAGGAATGAAGTATGTATAAAGACATAGAAGACCTTTAAAGTACAGACAGTGATTTCTAAACATGTATTTTCTTACCGGATTAATTCAAGCAGGGTACTTTTGTAGTCTGACTTTGTCTTTAATATCTTATACTTCAATCAGTGCACACTTTTCTTAGACAACAACATCACACATCATTAGTGTTAATAACATGCCAAAACATCTGAGAGTAAATTATTTATGTATAATTATAATCACAGCTTCAAGAGTTCTCATCGTAACATTAATCAAAGTGTAGAATGGTGTCATGTTAAAAAAAATAAAAAAGTAACACATATTAGTTGAATTGTTCTAACAGTGTTGACTCTTTGATTCCACAGGTCCAACCGTGTCCTCATCTTTGGTCTATTTGAGGAGGTTGCTCTGGCTGCCTTCCTGTCATATTGCCCGGGCACAGACGTTGCCCTCAGAATGTATCCTCTCAAGTGAGTAAAACACAACCTTATATACACAAACTATGGTTTTTAAATCACAAATTATACTGAATTTACTCAAAATAGAACTAAAATGGTCAAATTTTTTATGTAAATGTTTTTTTTCTTTTCATGTACGAAGGCAAATTTATGAGCACAATATGCATTACGTTTATCCTTTTTTAAGTATTAATCCATGAAATCCTTTTTTTCTGTTAATTTACTGACATTTACTGCACTTAAGTCTTCTTGCCAATCAGTGCAGTCGGTGTGTAAACACTGTTTTCATTGTATTCCAAGATGGTAAAGTTTAAGTCAGTGCTGTTTTAGCTTTATTATCTTGTTAGAAAAGGTAGATATTATCTAGTGTCGTTGATAGTTTCCACTTCAGAGGCAGAATGAAACAGAAAAGCTACTGTAATAATGAGATCATTTTCCCAGCAGAGACCAATAGATATTTTTATTTCTGTCTTTACCTCTGAGGTTCTCGCTGTCTCATTTTAGATTCAGATATGACATTGAAAGGTACTTATTACTAAAGAAAGTCCAAGATTTGCAGAAATTTGCAGTATTTACAGCGCATGTTCAATCAATTAAACATAAAATTTGGCTAAATAAATAAATTGACAATATTATGATTATTTTCTTTTCCTTTTTAGACAGTCAAAAGCAGGTGACAAGTTAAAGAAACACTTAGACATCATTTCAAATCTCCATGTAATGGTTTATGTGCTCAATCTCTGTGTATGTGTCATACCTTAGGTTTTCTTGGTGGTTCTGTGCCCTCCCTTACACTCTCCTCGTCTTCCTGTTCGACGAAGCCAGAAGATATTGCATCAGACGCTACCCAGGCGGTAAGACATTTACTCGCTATTCTTTTTCCCTTTTGAGGCAGTTAAAGCTTTTGTATTACACATTTTCCTTTGTTCTCTGTATTTGGAGGTGAAGAGGACATGAAATTAATGTTGGCCAAATGAGAAATCAAATTCAGAAAAAAAATGTTTGTGTCATATCAAATGGCATTGCTGTCCAAAGAAAACCAAGTGGTTCCAAATTCTGTGACTTTGATTGAAGTAATGGTTAACCGTGCCTGTTATTCCTGCCACAACTGCGTCTCCACACAGACCAGTGAACTGTGGCAGATGGTAATGCCCAGTGGGATTTTAACCCTCAACCCTGCCATTGTCAATGTCTCATTCCACCCACAGCGCTGAGCAGAACCTGCATTCAGGGCTGGCTCTGGTGTGTGTGTGTGTGTGTGTGTGTGTGTGTGTGTGTGTGTGTGTGTGTGTGTGTGTGTGTGTGTGTGTGTGTGTGTGTGTGTGTGTGTGTGAGGGGGGATGGGGGTACATCTGAGCCCCACAGCACAGATCAGTGAACATCCCATTGCCCATCCATGCTGAATAATGTGCTACAATCAGGCAGAAAAAAGAAGTTAAACTGACAGTTAATATTGTTTGGGATTTATTTTAACAAAGATGTTTCCACTGTGTACGTGATCTAATGCTATTTTTGAACCTAGGCTGAAAATCACTTTTACAGAGTCACTCAAAAATCGAAGCCATGATTCCAGCCACGTCATTTTTGGCCTTCTGTGAAACCCATCAATTTATAGTGTTTCAGGCCTAAAACTAAAATGCAGCTTTGGGCTCTTTGGGGCCTGGTAAAATATGCTAAATAACAGCATTGACACCTTCGACTCACACTGGCTTCTAATACAGTGTTATTTGATTGTGCACACATCTAATAACGTGACACAAACTACAATTGTTTAAGCTGCCGGGTCAGGTCAGAGTTCACCTTTTAGTCATATGTATGGCCTCAAGTATGATATCATCATGTCATGAGTAACTGTGAGACAGAAAGTCCTCAGCCTCCATGTCCCTGCAGGACACATCTTTTACTGGCATCATGAAGAAAGTCTCGGCTCTAGATGTTCAGAACGTGTCTTGCTCAAGCTCCCCAATCCGGTCTTAGTTCTTTGAATCACTGTCAGCCGACATGAGTGATGATATCATCCTACAGCCAGGGCGTTAAAATAAAGGTCACAGCTGTTTAAGATCCACCAAGTCATCCCTTCTTTTGATTTGTCTGTGAAAGACAAAAAGGAGAATTTAGACCCCAAATGTGAGGCGAAACATCCCAAAAACTATGTCCCTAATTCTGTCTCCTTTGGTTTCTAGGTTGGGTGGAGCAGGAGACATTGTACTAAGACAGCAAGACACAAGTTATTTATTGCCATGTTACCTAATTGTCTGATATGTTAGTCAGACCCCAACACACAAAGTATGGATAAATTAAAAACTACATGTATTTATTGAATGTTCCGATCTATATGTCATTCACAATAAAACATTTTCCGTAACATTGTACATTACAGCTTTTTTTGAACACACTTTAGTTATTGCTTCTCTGACAAGTACATCATCAAGGCTAAAAACATCATTTCAGGGATTTGATGCAGGGTGTTTTTTCAAGGTTCAATAAATATGTACCAGTGAGTCAGGTTCAGTGACCCATGTGGTGGGATTGTCCACCTCAACAGTTCCTAAACATTGGTTTTGGAGACAAATTTGAATCGAAGAGGGTGGACATGAATTTAAAATAACGCAAATATGATGAATTCAGAAAGACTTCTCCACACTACACAGTGCAAATGGGATGTTTTAGGACACATTTATAACCAGCATGAACAGCAGATCACATACTACCTACTTTGAAAACCGACAGCTCCAAATAGTGCATCAAAAACGTAAAATTAAAATCAAATGTAAGTGTTAGATTAACTGTGTATACTTGTGACTAAATTAAATAACTGATCATCACATTCAAAATCATTTAATCTTCGAGACTATCTCTCCACACGTTTACATATTCCATATGTACGGGGACTGAAGTTGACATGGATATCACTTTAAGGCACACCACTACGTGGCGCGTGCCCGGGCATAAAAGGCCCAGGTGAGCATGACTGATTCATTGATTTCCACTTTGAGAGCAGGAAGCATGTGAGTTGAAAGTAAGATTCATACAACATCCACTTACCTTGTGTGACAAGAGAGCTGGTCTCCGGGCCCCTATCAGGATTTCTTGTCTGCCTTTCGTCACTTGTATGAAGAGTCAGAGAGGGGTACTGTGCGGCGTATTGCATGATATGCTCTGATGTGGTAAGGCTCTTCCTCTGTGTAACAGTACCGAAGCTGACTTAGTTAGTTAGCACGCGAGTATCGCGAAGTGTGTCGCTGGTACTGTCCGGAGCACGCATCTGTGCATTCTCCTTCGTGTTTAACTACACAACAAACAAATGTTCCACTTTTAAAATAGACTTAGTCGGTGGGAATAGCGGGACTTTAAAGGCGCTGACACACCAACCCGATTATCGGCCATCGGACAGTCTGGCGAGGTCAGTGACTTGAGTCTGTTTGGTGTGTTCTGTGCCGTCGTCCGTTGGAGGAGCCGTCGGCTTTAATTTGGGCCGATTTGACTTGTTGAATTGGCCAGTGGGCAGTTGGACTCAATGACCAATCTGATTGGTGGAGTGCTAGCCCTTGACTAGTGAATCAGTGCACTTATGTTAAAATACTAAAACAAATGGCGAGCAGGATGAGCATGACGAAGGCCTCTCAAAATCTTTCAAACTGACCTTTGTCGATCAAAAAAACAGACAGATTCAGCAACTGTATGGCCTATTTCTCGCTTAAAATGTTTTCAGAAACACGTTTCTGTGAACTATTTTTGTAAAATACGAGATCGTATTCCAAACGAGCCGCCATTATGGTCAGCCTTGAAATTCGGGAGAAGCCAGACCCACATGACGGATTCGTCATTTCCGGATTTCATTTTTTGGGCGACAATACAGATTAGCTCCACCTGCTGTTATGGAGACGTATTACGTCTTGCGCATGCACACAACGTACGCTCAAGTTCGGCCTCGCTTCGGTGTGTTCCGAGGCACTTTTTGGACCGACGGGAGCCGAATGATCAGTGCCTTTTCTGCCGACGGTCGGCCGTCGAGTTGGTGTGTCAGAGCCTTAAGAGCGTTGCAGTAGTTGGCAAGGGGGGTTGGGCTCCCCTGTCCTCTGAGAACTGGCAACCAAGCTCAGCAGCAGAAATCATGTTAAGAGGGGGAGTGTAAACTCCATCCTCAGGTGTCCCTCAGCAGAAGACTAGAAAGAAGAGCATGTCTACTTTTCTTCTCCCTGAAGAACGTCAGTCCATCCCTGGGGTGCGCTCTGGCTCCCCTATGGTCTCAGGGTCGGATTTGCGCCTTTCCTCCTTTCACTCTTCAGCCTATTCTTTGAGAATTAAGGCTGACAGATTTAGGCTACATCTGGTGGCTCTTCTTTGGCCCCACATGATATGGTTTTCAGCTATTCCTCTTCTCTTGGACGAGACACTGTCGCTCCCCCACACTAGAGGGACTTGCTGTCTCTGGTAAGCGAGAATCTGCAATGCAAGAGGCCCAGGCCCCTTCCAAAAACTAGGGTGGCCTAAAAAAAGCTGTTTGGAGGGTATTTGCCACATAGCACAAGCTCGCCAGGTGGATCCCTACTTGGCGACAGCACGGGACATCCTGTCATTCCTGCCGACCCAGCTTAAGGCTGGGAAGATGTTCATACCGTGCATGGAATGTTGGTAGTGGTCAAGGCAGTGTGCGTTGTTGCTTCCACACTTAATGAGCATGACTGTTCCCTGGTCGGTGGTCTGCAAGGCCAGACATTTGTCCGTCTTTGGAGTTCAGACGCAATCCTTGGAGCACTATAGCGTGCCTCCTGATCTTGACACTGGGTTCCTCCTGGCATAACCTTTTGCCAGGTTTCATTGCTGGAATGCAGCTGCTGGCACCTCCTTTGGGGAATGATTGCTAAGTGCCACTTATTGACCACACCCCTGTTCCAGTTGGGCCTGCCAGGGAGGTGTTGTTACTCTGATCAGTTGGCCTTGCAGAGGGCAGGCCTTCTGACTGCCCCCTATCCTTTCACACAGAACCTTTGCACCTTGGTCTTCAATCGGGGTCACTTAAAGGGTCCTCATACATATACAATATGTAACTGTGTGGAAAGTAGGGATGTCACCAGTGTTGGGAAAGTTACTTACAAAATGTAAAACATTATAGATTACTAGTTACTGTCATTTGAGAGTAATTAGTTTTATTACAATATTACTGTCTCTGAATTGTAATGCTTTACACTACTTTTGCGTTACTTTTCAGTTACTTTCACCAAAATTTTAAAGTATGTCTTGGCAGGTATTGTGAATTTTACCACGGGATCAATAAAGCCTGATCTTTATCCAATTTAATACATCATAATTTCTTTATTCATAATATTTTGTGTTATATTAATCTGAATCTGAAAAGTAGGCTAATCTATAGATGAAATAGCCTAGTGAAGTTAAACATAGGCCTACAGTAGCCTACTTGACTCTAAATTGTTGTGGAGTAGAATAATAAAGTAGGAGAAATTGAAAATACTCAATGAGAAGTAGGCTACCATACAACTGTATTGAAGTAAGGTATAGTTAGTTTCCACCACTGATAAAATGTAATGCTTATATTTACATGTAGCAAGCCAGTGGAGGAGACAGTGGAGCATGTCCTGATTTCATGCAGGTATAAACAAGCAACATGTTTGCAGGGTCACAGAAGTTAGGACGAGCAGAAGTCAGGGTCAAAAATGTGCTTGATAGTGGGGTCACCATGGAAGGGAGGAACAATATATTACAGTTTTGAAAAACACCGCTTTAATTAAACTAGTGCAGTGCCTGTTGAAAATGTGCCTGTTTGGAATGGGCGATTGCTTGGCCTGTGGTATTGCTGTTTGTAGAATTCTTCAAAACCAAATTGTACCCCAAAATTACTTAACAGAAGGACCCCAAACGACTTAATATGCAACTCCACTGTATAGCCTACTACTGACTTACAGTGATAGGCTACTTCTACATCAGAGGAAGACATTGTACTACTATATTTACCTGACAGAGAACGCTGCAGATTCAGAATGTAATCACAAAATATCACAATGACAATGTGGAGTAATCAGACATTAGCCTCATGGACTCATGGCAGTGTGATACCCATCCGGCCCGTTATGAGAGCTAATCAGCACCTATCTGCGTTCATCAACCACCAGAACCGGACCGCGTGTGTGTGTGTGTGTGTGTGTGTGTGTGTGTGTGTGTGTGTGTGTGTGTGTGTGTGTGCGCACGCAGAGAGAGAGAGAGAGAGAGAGAGAGAGAGCCGTTGTCTTGTGTCGTATGATCGTTAACGAATTTATCACTTCAGCAGAGGTGTTCATTTCCATACAGGTTTAGTGGCTTGACGGTTAACGGTGAAGTATGGATTTGATTTGCGGGGGTATTTTGGCGACAATAATGTTATTAGTGTTGTAAGATAAGATAGACTTTATTAATCCCACACTGGGGAAATTCCTGTGTTAGTTAGCAGTAGACTTAATTAACCCAACCCAGGGTAAGTCTGATGAAAACTGATGTGTCTGCCCGGGTTAGATCTGAGATTTTCTCACATTGCACAGCGCTGTGAAGCAATAATCTCCGAGATTACGTTATGTTCTGCCAGCTCACAGCAATTTAATACAATAGCAGGAAAAGAGTCCCCGCTGTTGTAAAGCGTTCTGCATGTGGCGTCTGCGTGTGATGTGCAGGTTACCTTCCCCCAAAACACGGACATACATATACAAATACGTCTCGCTTTATTAGATAGATAGCCTGCCTTTAAGTGGCATCACGCTCTGTCTGCCATTTGTTGTCTGTAACTGGTTGTGCTTTGCATGTGTGGGATTCTGAAACGTCCTTAAATTCGGGAATTGTCATTTGTTTATGCAAAGTCAAAGACAGTAGACAAAGACAAGTAGTGCAACTTTGCAAATTTTTGTGGGTCTGAGGTGTATGTCACATTTTAGCTGCCAAAGCTCTGCTGCTCTCTGTCTCAGGGTCCTCAGGGTGAGAGGGGGAGTGGCCAGCGGCTAGAGCGACAAAAGTCAATGTGTGCTTCTTTTACCTATATATTTAACGATATCTTTTGCATTTCTAATCCAAACAACGTCAAACTGGCACTGCACTTACTCGTGCCTGTAGCAAGACACCTGTCAAGTTTGAAATCCATCGGATATAGAGATATGCGCATAACACACAGACAGACAGACAGACAGACAGACGTTCCTGCAATTTATAGATAGATGACTGTAATGGGATATAATAATAGCTGACGGTTAATTCCAGTAGGAGGCAGTAATGCAACATATGTCAACTGCCTGGCTGTTACTGCATTTGACAGTGTTTGCCTCCGCTGATGCCAATGAGCATTAAAGCGTAACTCTCGCCAAAATGCAACCTAGGGTCTTTTTGTCAATGTACCCGACTTAACTACACCTTAACTACACCGGTGCACAAGGGATATACTAAATCTGTGGCTACTTGTTTTGATATCGACTCATTTTGACTGCCGAGGTGGTAGCAGCCGGAAACAACAAGAGCTATGGTGAGTTGTTCAAAACCTCTCTTTTTAGTAAACTCTGGGTACACAAACAATGTTCTCAATGCTTGAGTTCATGTGTAGAGACCCTGGTGATGCTTGGAGCAAAGTTTCATGTTGTGTCGAGCCTTCTTAGTGTTTTAAAAATAGCTATTTTGAGGCTAGCATAAAAGTGCCCCTATTACTCCCATTCAAAAGGCCATTTGACCGAAAAACGAAAATACAGTACATCTTAAAAGTGACGCTTCCGTCCTAAATATGCTTTTAAACGAAAGTTTAACTCGGGTACATTCACAAAAAGACCCTAGGTTGCATTTGGCGAGAGTTACGCTTTAAGCAAAGCAGCTATTTCTGTAAGGCCTTCTGCAGGCTGTTGAGAAGACATGTCTGTATGAAATGCACGCTTCTTTTTCCATCTCCCTTCTGCCTTACAGTAAAACTGAACTGTCTTCCGGTGTTGTGCCAAACAACTACCTGCAGAAACCGATTTTCAAGCGGTTTCCTTTGCTACAAATGTCAGACATGTTGTTATGATACAGGGTATTTGGTTGAATTAAAAATGCAGGTTTTCATACCAAAATACCTTATCTTGTGTAGATAATATAAGCCTTGTATAATTAAGCGGGTGAGTAATAAAAAATATCAACCCTGTACAGTTGTCATGAAGGAGGAATTTAGCTATAGAAACAAAAACTCAGAAAAAATTAGCGAAAAAGAGCTGTCATCTGTAGCTGCTGTAATCCTGTAAAAACGCCCACCAATCACTGCCTCGCGGTCCATTTGGAAAGAACCAATGAATTGCCTCCTTGTCCCGCTGGACGAGCCTGAGATCAGCGCACATCGTCACTGCCCGGAGTTTTTGCAAGTCTGGCAAGAGAATGGAGGAGAAAACTCATCAGAAGTTGCCACTGCCACCATCATTGCTATCATTCTGTTGGACAGGTACGTTTTGTTGTTGTTGTCTTTTTTCTTTTTTTTGGGGTGGGAGGGTGGTATAGTTTGTTGTTTATAGGAAATGTCTCGGGCATGTCTGTGTGTGGGGGGAGCCACGAGGGCAAGGGGAGGTTTCCCAGAGGAGATGCTACTTTCAAATCTTGATAGCTTTTCAACTTTACCAACCCTGCCTTTAAGGAAAAGCATGTAAGATAATGTTGTGTGTGCATCCCCATTACTTCAAGAGCCAGTCTGCCACAATGGTGTATGCTAAGGATTGCTCTGTTGACCGCTAATGCAAAGAGGCCCTCAGTGAAAATTAACTGAGACCACTCTAGTGCTATTTCTACTTTGTGTTTACCCTTCTCATTATGAAGGCCCCTTCTCCCTTAACTCCTCTGATGTGTGTGTGCATACACAGTATCGTCATACCAACCACCTCTCAGATGGCCTGCTTCACACACACTTAGGAACCACTTAAGTTTGTAAGCAGAATATTACCAGAAAGTTTTGGATTGTCATAGTGAAAACTGTGCATGCTGCCCTATTCAGGTCGAACCAGCAAATCAGGTTATTTTCCTTTCGACTTCACAGGTGATGTCTTTTACAGCAGAGGGTGCTAGTGTGAAAAAGACAGTGAGTGTCTACAGACAAAGGATCGAGGGATATCGAGAAAATAGGAAGAAAGAGAATGAGGTTGATGGATGATGAGAAAAGTGAATCGATGTGATAAAGAGGAAGGAAAATAGTCGGAGGAGGAGAACAGCAAATATTAGCATTTCGTCTATACAAGCGTTTTCAAGATGTATAATTAATCATCTTACTATGATTTGAAAGCTGTTGTGTGTACTCTGTTAATTTGTTTCTGATGAATTGTTATGCTGATAACAATTCAGTTGAGATGAAGTGAGCGGGTGGAGAGAGAAAGAGGCTGCAGACAGACACTAACATTATCAATATGTGTGTGTGCAAATGTGATTGAATAGAAGGTATGGTCATACAGTATGTCATTGTGAAGCTAGAGAGACAGGGCCTAAAGGTATTCACACACACAGCCACATGTTGTTAGCTGGCATTCCAATGAATTTTCGTGTATGAGAAACTGCACCACAAACCAGTTTCCATTGCGTTTTATTGTCTTGTGGCGAGCTGCAGCCATTATCTGAGCGGATACACACCACTGAGTGTAAGAGGAAAAGTGGATTTGATTTTGGGTTGAAGTGTCCCCTTAAGGTTTTTCTCAACCTTTCTCCCTTAATCTATCTCTTACACCACTGTCCTCTTACTCCTAGATCTATTTCATGTCATGAATAGAATTGGAAGAAATTGAATTCAATACACTACAGGCCTCACTGCCATGGCAAAGCTGCCACAAAATGAGCTGCTTTCATTATACCATAACTAGAACAATAGCACAGGACGCATTCTCTCTTTCGGCCCTCTCATGCTTACTAATCTTTTACCTTTTTCATTTTTTGTTCCTCGCTTACTCAGAATTCCTCTTCTCATCCCCTACTATTTTACAATCTTCCCCCCTCCTTTCTCCTCATTATTGTATGATAACACCCCCCCCCTCCTTCCTGCATAGTCTAGTGACTATAAACAGTAGGAAGTTTACTACAAACACATCCAACAACCCCCACTAACCAGCCAGCCAACAAGGACAATCCCTCTTCCTTTCAATGGACCGGAAGGTGTTATGGTTTTGCAAGTTCAGGGTCATAAACTAAAGGTGGCAGTCAAAGATAGGGATGTCACAATACCAAAAATCTAGTAGTCGGTTCCGATACCAGGACGATATTCAATACCAAAGTCTATACCACGGTGTGTAAAAAATAAATAAATACAAAACGAACAATAATACTTACACATTATTTAGTGCATCAGCCGGATGTCCGTCACCTTCCACTTTCTTTGTACTGGCATTTGAAACTTGTTGATTTATGAAGTTTATGGTTAACTGCCCCTCAGATGTCTGCAGGGTAAATACAGACAGCTAGGCTAGACTAGACCAGTCGAAAAACGACTTTGTCTGTTCAAGGACACAGTATGTCCAGAGCATTAGGTGGCTCAACCGTTCATTTAAAAAACTCTCAGTTCAACTTCATGGCTTTGCTTCAGCTCTCTGCTAACAACAGGAACACTAAAGTAGGGCTTACAATTGTAGCTGCAAATCTTAAAAGTACATCAGCTTGACCAATAAAATAAGTCTCAATATCCACTTCCTGGTTTTGTAACAACGGATCTTGGAAAGGAAACCTAAATCTCACCTGAACTCTTAGAGGACTCAGCACTTATTGAATCTCAAATCTGATTTCTGTGTGTTTCTCAGGATGATCAACATATATTAATCCTGTATGGGTACAGCAGGCAGTCAGCAAAGGACCTTCTTAAGCTCACTTAGTGTTGCAGCAATGTGAATCTATGCTAAACACAAGGGTTTACTATTATGAAATACATTCCAGTCCTAGTCTTTTCACTTTTCCTGAGGAGGGTGGACTTCAGGCTTCATCTACACTACTACATTTTCTTTTTATCATTTTCTTAATTATTTAAGACAAAAATAATCGCTCGATGGTGTTTTAAGCCCCCAACGTCGACTTTAAGGCACCTAACCCTAACCTTAACCTTAACCCTAATCCTAACCCTAACCATCGCCTAATCCTAGTGCCTTCCAGGCAGCACTGCCTGGAAGACGACGTTGGTGGCTTAAAACACCAAACACCAAAATAATCTCAGTCCACACGAGAGCTTTAGCTCCAGTAGCTGAACTAATCTCCAATCATATTATCTGACTAGCCAATCACATGACCACCCACATACACTGGGCATGTGCGTGCCAGTGTAAACAGGAAGTAGATTGTCCGGCGTTAATCCTCGGTTCAAAATCATGGATGTATAAACTGAACATACAGAAAATACTTGGGCGCCTGGGTAGCTCAGTTGGTAGAGCACGCGCCCATATGAAGAGGTTTATTCCTCGACGCAGAGGCCTGCGGCGTTGTCCTGCAGGCCTTCCCCCTCTCTCTCCCCTTAATGTCTGCGCTCATGAAAGAACAACAATGGCGAAAAGTAAGCCTAGCGATTTATTTGCTTGGACTGATGACGAGGTAGAACTGTTACTTAAAAGGAATGTAAGCCTACCTAACCGATAAGACTGCATCATCGTTTCCAAAGGCCTCCGTTTATGCCCGTCCAGACTACAATGCAAACCCAGAGTTTTCAAACCAAAACGGGGGCAGGAGCATTTCCAAATTTCTGTGTTTGTTTTTTTTCTGTTGAGTAGTGTGAATGCGAGATGTAAACGTAGCAAAATATATTTGTTTTTAAACCCAAACGTAGTAGTGTAAATGTAGCCTCAGAATCAATGACATGGTTGTTTTTTTTTTTTTTCTTTCTTTTTTTTTAACAGGGCAAACTGACCTCAGACAGAGAGGGTAAACGAAAGGCTGCCCTCCTTTGCATTTGACTTGTTGTCCCCAACATTAGTCATCACCTGTTCACTTTCACCCCTTTCACCCCCCCCCCCCCCCCCCACCCCCCACACACACACACACACACACACACTTTCTCCCCTCCACTTCCACTTGTTGTCCCAACATTACTCATCACCTGTCCTGTTTCACCCCTTTGCATCTTCCCCCCCCCCCCAAAACTCCTCCTATCATGGCAGGTGAGACAGTCATGGGTATAAAGGTAGGCTAATATGAAGCGATCAATCTTCTCTGCTCTGTGGCTGACAGAGTGAGTGGCGGAGGAAGGTTGCAATTTAAAAAGACACTTGGATTGACTGTTTTCATTGCACAACCATGGGACTGGGAGTAAGTATTGGAGCCTCTTCAAATGTATTGGACTAGTTTCTTAAGGACGTTTTTTGGCCTCTCTATTTAAATGACAATGTATTTTGCAATTGTCATTTCACTTTGCAATTTTGTCATTCAATTTGAATATGCATTTTGCTATTGACAATTTCATCTGCACACTGGCAATGCACTCCTCAACTCAGTTTAAATTATTTTTAACAAAAATTGGAATGAAAGCTCAATCAATAGCATTTTATTTTGCCATGGTTTTTTTGGTCTCTATTCAAATGGCAATGTATTTTGCGATTGTCAATTCAATTTGCAATGTCATCATTAAATTTGAATATGAATTCTGAAATTGACAATTTAATATGCATGCAACGTTGCATTGAAAAGTTGCAGCGTTCTGAACTGGCCAGTTTCAGCTCGGCATCAACTGATTGAGGCACCAGCAACTCAGCTAGTCAAGTTGCCAGTGGCTGGTTTTAGAACAAAAGGCACATCATCAGTTTTAACAGTCAATATCGAAGTCAGCTGGTCATGTTAGATACAACTAACTGTTTTATATCAATGAGTTACAAACTGTCAAATGGTCGAAATGGCAGAGTTTTGGACGGAGGCTCATAGAGCGCCTGTGAGCATGGTATATGGTTGAGCGAGCTAGAGAGTGACTGCAGAGAGGGAGCGCCATTACTAGAAATGCAACTGTAGAAAGTTAAGATGCTAGAAATTATATATATCTAGAAAACCCTGAAAAGTGGGAAGTTAGAACAGAAGTACAGAGAGTTGTTGCTATGGAAATGATACACCCTCTCTTCTAGTTGCATTGGTGTAAACTGGCAGGTAAACTGGTCAAGTTTTAACTCGTATCATAGCAAATATTTGGTCTGAACTGGGCTGCAACAAGTTCTTCCTAGGCCATATTAGCATGTATTATAAGAACATGTTAGCAGCCGTTGACACTGCTCTTGCATCTTATTTTGTTTCACTTTCTTCAATCCAGAGAGGGAAAGACGAGTACAAACTGGCGGCAACCACAGATGGCGAGCACAAGAAAGAGAAGAAATTTCAAGCAAAGAAGGATATGGACGATTTGAAGAAAGAAGTTGACCTGGTGAGTACACAAAAGATACACTTGAGGGAGATATACGCAACATTGACCACACAGACACACCTGGTCCTCACCTTAGACCACAGACAGGTGTAATGCGGCTCCCCAAGTCCATTGTCCCCCCCTCCTCCGTTGCACACCATCCAACTCTTTCAATCCTCCTGTTTTTTTTCCCTCCTCCTGCTCACCTGTGGGGAGGGAAAAGGTAATTAGAATTTTCTTTTTTTTTAGGGTTCTTTGTTTGGGTAGGGAGCAACATTGCAGTAACCAAAGAGACAGATACACTATTTCAGAGGTTAAAAACATGAATTTATTCTGATTTAAAAAATCTAAATAAATCCAATACTAGTCTAAAGGCACTGTTCATATGTGTCCTTAAAATGACCTAGCCACAGTCCAAATACCTCTATGGGTAATACAAATTGTTCATGATTTGGGGAGTGTTCTACTTAGAGTCCAGGGCCGATTCCGTTCCTTAGCATCTTGTCCTCCTCACGTGGTCCTGCTGTCCCTTGAAACTGCTGCGGCTGCTGCAGAGAAGAAAACAGGCCCCCTCAGGCATGAGTACACACAGACAGAGACTTTATCACACAAATAGGTCCAGATCATTGGTCACTTTCCTTTACTTAGCTTATACAGGCGTTGAACCAAGTATTTCCCCCTCCATCCAGCTTGTTCAAGGCTACGATGAAAAACGCCTCGTCATTCAATACCAAATTTCAAAATCTAAGAAGCAAATCTCATCAGCGACAGTGAGCCAAATAAGCTTCAACCAAGATCTAATAATGCTGCTGATTGGCTGTCTATTGTTACACGTCGTAAAGACACGCAGGAAAAACTCTGTTACTCGCAAAGACGGGGCTCACGTAGCAGTAGCTGAAAAATAAATACAAGATGTGTACCTTAATGTGTAATGTTGTAATTTTTTTTTGTTCAAATTAATTTGTTCAGGAACCAGTATCAAAGTCACGGTATTGGTATCGAAAATATTTATAACTATACCCAGCCCTAGTCGTTAGCACCTGGCAATGGACTTTGTGCCGGCTGGGTCCGGATTGCTGTAAGGATAGTGGCTGGCTGCTGGCTGGCTGGGGACTGACTGTGGATGTGTCTCCGGAGCTGTTGTCAGCTCTCATCCCAACTGAAGTCTCTTTGTGCCGGGGGAGTGAGCCAGACAGACTGTGCTAACTGACTAAATTAGCATTAGATTAGTCATCTATCTATACAGCTAACATTACATGTCAAACTAAATCGTGGGTTAGCCCAGTGCCATGGTCAAAGCAATCATACTAAAAATAACTTTAGAGCGTGTTGAACAATGTTGTAACCTTATAACCACAGACAGGTGTAATGCTGCTCCCCAGGTCCATCGTCCCCCCTCCTCCGTTTCACACCGTCCAATTCTTTCTGTCCTGTTTTTTTTCCCCCTTCTCCTGTGGCCAGCTTATATTTGTGGTTGGTCCCTCCTACTGATGACACCATAGGCTGGCTCCACCTCTCAGGTTAAAACCATGTTCATTAAACGAGTTCAGGAAAAAAAAAGGTCACATGCTGCCTAAACCTGCCGAGTAGGTTCCTCCTCCATCTCCTCCCTCACATGGAAAAGTGCACAAGCCCTAAGCTATCCTCCAGACTCAAGATTTTCTACTACTACTATTAGTTCTGATGCAGGCAATTGGGGCAAAATTACTCAAAAGGGGGGTATAAGTCAGAGTAAAAACATGTAAGATAAAAAACAACATAAAAAAGCATGCATAACACCAGAGCAACACGTTTAAAACACACTTTCACCCTGTGACACATGCATGGAAGTTTAGGTGGGTTTCCTGTGTAGCAGTAACCCCAATTTGTACTGCTTCTACTGGAGCTTTTTCTCAGTCTGTATCTGTAGCTGGCTGAGGTCATTTCCCGAGAACAGTGAGGCACTCTTGCTTTAAGTTCATCCCCAGGTCAACGAGAAGGGCTGATAAACCACTGACTAAAATGTACAATGGTCACATTTTATTAGCAGAAATACATTTATTCAAGGTGTTTATAGGTTTCATTTGTAACGTGAATGATTTATCTCTTCTTAAGAACTTCTTCTTTTGTTCTTTAATTACTGCATGTTTATTGTGCAACAGCCTCTACCCAATGTCACCCACCAGGTCACAGAGTGCTGCAGGTTATTAGGCAATAAAAATCCCATATCTAGATGACATATTAATGATTTTTGTTCTCGGTACATCTTAACTAGATCTCAAAGTCCTGCCGCCTGCTGAAGGACATCTCAATGCCATAGCAACCGTAACACCAGTCCGCCATAACCTCCCTAACTTAGCATATCATTTACTACAATTAACAGCAGGTGGTGTCTTTAATGTCTCTTCCAACTGCTGAAAGTGCATTGTGTCTTCAGAAAATGTTACTTTGAGAACAAGAAAGGGGCAACAGTGATTTAATGTCATGTATTGATGATCTTCAGGTGTCAACTTTGAACCATGGTTGAAGAATAACAAACTATTGGACAGTAGTAAAAAAGTGTAGTTGGGTCTCCATGGAGCCAATGAAGCCGACATGTTAATAATTATTGCACCATCATACAATTAACTGAGGCATCAAGTACAGCTAAAAGACAGTGGTAACCATTGGCAATTTTATTTCATCTTGGGTGACATTGATTGCTCGCAGCAAACTGTTTGAACCATGCAGACCTCTCAGGTTGTCTGGTACAGGTCTGCTTTCTTTCCCCAGAGTCACAACTAAACATGGAAAAGAAACATTCAGTTTTTTTATGCACCACATATCTGGAACAAACTCCCAGAAAACTGGAGACCTTCTGCAACTCTTGCCTTGCCTTGGGTGACTCCATAACTAACTGAGCTCTTGGCGGTTTAGCTCTTGTGTTTGGCTGCAAATGTTCAATCATCAGCCAACTCTAATTTTACTTGAATGACTGCTTTGACTAATCTTAAAATCACACTGTATGGACCGACATGCATCCATAATCTACCGGGTGAGCTAGAGGTCGCCCCAGATGAACGATTTTGCCTCGTCATCTTTATGTTCCCTGTGTCCCTCTGGAGGACATGACAGGACATTTTCTAATCCTCAAAGGAGAGAATATCTGCAGTTTTAAAATGACAGGGATTTTAGCTTGTTTTACGCAATGTCTCTCAATCTCTTTCTTTCTCTCTCTCTCTCTCTCTCTCTCTCTCTCTCTCTCTCTCTCTCGCTCTCTCTCTCTCTCCATAGGATGATCACAAGTTAACCTTGGATGAACTTCACAGAAAATATGGAACTGACCTAACCAGAGTGAGTACTCTGCTTGTATGTGTGTGTGTTTGTTAGTTTTTGCGTGTTTGTGAGCCACAGAGGCACATAAGCCCAGAGGCCAGGGAAGAACTTACTATACACAGACAATTTTGCCTGTAAAAACTTTGCTACCGCTCTGCAAAAGGCAGACTAGTGAATATCCAGGCACTCACTGTCAGCGGACTATTCGGAAATGAATTGAACCGCTCAGCACTGCTGTTGTTGAAGTTGCCTGTGAAAATCCCAGTTTATACAGTCTATGGTGAAAACCCAGCGTAAAGCACAGTGAGACTAAATGTATGTTTTTGTTGTTTTTTCAAAGTGTGCGGCAACCTGTGACAACTGCCCCACTCTCATTTCCAACCAATCACATAATTTCTCCCATCCCGGCTGTTAGTGACCCAGGTCGTACGCAATTCACGTTAATATCGACCCTAATGATGCCCTGATCCAACCCACCTCCAACCCAAGTAGATCAAAGAGGGTTAACCCATTCAAACACACAGTCAACCTTGGTATAACCCTTTTTATATTTTATTTTTTTATTTAACCTTTATTTAACCAGGAGAAATCCCATTGAGATTCAGAATCTCTTTTTCAAGGGAGTCCTGGCCAAGACAGCAGTATAAAAGTTCCATATTTAAAATATACAGCAAAAACAGACAACATAAAACGAGAAAAAAAAAAGGTTGGCAAATTAACAGCATCTCCACATAATCACCAGCAGCACTCAGTAGCAGCACATGTGCATATAGTACTCAAGTAATCCTTTATCCTAATTTTAAACTGTATCAATGTTGGTAGGTAGTCTAATTTAAGATGTTTTTGCAGTTTATACCAGGATGATGGAGCAAAAAATTTAAAGGCACTTTCACCGAAAACAGTTTGTGTTCGGGGAATGTCATACAAGATTTGCCCATATGATCGAAGATTACATTTCCCGGTAGTGACTTTAGGAGTCAGGAGAGAACATAAATAAGGAGGGAGTTTACACAGTATGGCCTTAAAGAGAAAAATATACCAATGCTCCAACCTGCGATTATGCAAAGAAGGCCAACTAACACTCTCATACAAGCTACAGTGATGAGTACAAAAACTAGAATTAGTTACAATGGCCCTGGTTGAGCCATTGGTGTGAAAGGGTATTAGATTACACCTCACACCTAGCTCTTTTTTTTCTGTCAATCTGCCTGTCAAACCTGTATTTTTTATGTCTATTTTTTAGGGTCTTACCAACAGCAGAGCAAAAGAGATCCTGGCCAGAGATGGCCCAAATGCCCTCACGCCTCCTCCCACAACGCCGGAATGGGTCAAGTTCTGTAAACAGGTAAAAGTCACTTTTTCTGAGTTGAAATTCCAGTTCGGGACTGTGCAACATTTTCCATGCCAAACAGAAATGTATTTCACATATTTAAATGTCAATGCAAAGTCACTTTAATTTGGTAAAGAGAGAAAAACCTGTAAAGTTATGACACTTGAATGTTGTTTAATCTCATTTCCAGCTGTTTGGTGGTTTCTCCATGCTGCTGTGGATTGGTGCGATCCTCTGCTTCTTCGCTTTCACTATCCAGTCTATAACAGAAGATGAAGCGGCCAATGATAACGTAAGGAGGTCTTTGTTAGTGTATGATATTAATTAAAGAATTAATAGCACTAAAGATGAACTGACTAACAGTCTTTTTTCCCTCGCTGTAGTTGTACCTGGGTGTGGTGCTTTCCTCTGTTGTCATCATCAGTGCATGCTTCTCCTACTACCAAGAGGCCAAGAGCTCCAGGATCATGGACTCCTTTAAAAAAATGGTCCCACAGGTGAAATTCGCTTGACTTTTTGTACCTTCATGTACCTCTATCACACCTCTGTCACAACTTTTTGAAACAGAAAACAGCATAACTGAAAAGTTATGCAATTATGCAATTAGTTGCAATTATTTACAAAATAGCTCAAAATGTTGCTCATATCATGTTTACAAATGATAAAATATCAACGAATAGCCGTATTGCTTCATCAGCATTACCACACTGATGACTCATTTTTCCATTTATCATCTGGTTTCTTGCTAATGGGAATAAAATCATGTATAATTCTGGTCCGAAATTGCCCTAACAAAACATATATTTCATCTTGGTTCTCGTAGCAAGCCCTGGTCATCCGTGACGGCGAGAAGAAGATGATCAACGCTGAGGAGGTGGTGGTCGGAGATTTGGTGGAGGTGAAAGCTGGAGACAGGATCCCCGCTGATGTGAGAGTCGTCTCTGCTCACGGCTGCAAGGTCCGTACCTTAAAGACTTGTAATTAATCTCCCTTATGGATCAGTGGCTTCAAACAGCACTTAAGATAATACATATGTATGCATTGTTATAGTTTAGTATAGCTATACTTTAAGTCAATTGAGTCTTTACATTACATTAGTTAAATGTCCATCATTCAGTTGTTTTTTTACTAAAAGGTTATTTCAAATTGGAGTACCCAATTTCTGTTAAACATATAAATACATTTTACAAAGTGTTCTGTGTTCTTCTCACATAGATTTAAGTAATTCTTTTTCACTTTATTCAAAGCAAACAATGACCACTTATAGTGTATAACCTGATTGTAAGGTATTATATTTACCTATACCACAGGCATTTTACTTAACTTAAAGCGCCCAATGACCACTTATTGACTTATAATCACATGATAATACCTTACAACAGTGATTATTATGCATTATAAAAGGATTAAAATGTATTAAATTATGAGACTTATAATACACTATGATACTGGTAAGTATAATGATACTCAACCTTATTATAAGTCATTATAAGTCATTATAAAATGGTTTATGTGTTTTGATTATTGTTATGATTATTCACGAGTGCTTATAACTATACTTATAAGCAGATTATAAACACATGAATGCGTTCATAATGCGTTATAGACACAAAGTGACCAGCTATTATAGAGTATTATGATACTTGACCTTAAAAGTCATTATAAAAATGCTTTTTGGGTGGTGATGGCACAGTGGATATGACATATGGCTTTGGTGTGGGAGATCTGGGTTTGATTCCCACTACAATACATCAACCAATGTGTCCCTGAGCAAGACACTTAACCCCTAGTTGCTCCAGAGGAGTGCAACCTCTGATATATATAGCAATTGTAAGTCGCTTTGGATAAAAACGTCAGCTAAATGACATGTAATATAATGTAATGTTATGATTATAGTTATAAAACATTGTGATTATTTATGAGTGCTTATAACTTTACATAAGGAGCATTCTAAGCAACAAACTTTTGTTGGTCCTGTAGACATCACGTCATTTTCACTTCTCTGGATATCTTTGGTATTTCATTCTTGCTTTACTTTTCACTCCTTCAGGTGGACAACTCCTCTCTGACTGGTGAATCTGAGCCTCAGACTCGTACTCCCGACTTCTCCAACGACAACCCTTTGGAAACCAGGAACATTGCTTTCTTCTCCACCAACTGTGTTGAAGGTAGAGAACTAACAAATAGCAGACAACATAGAAGTTGTGTAGACTTTTAAATAGATTAAAGTTAAATCCAAGTTGGAAGGAAATTAAACTTAAAAAATGATTTCATGAATTTACAGAAGTTATAAAAGGGCTGGCTAAATTTATGTAGACAATATACAGTAAGTTCATGGTAAAAAAAGGAGTTGCTACCCCACTTTTTTCATGCCATTTTTATTACTCAAAAAGTCTCTGGCTTTCTTCAGGTACTGCCAGAGGAATCGTCATCAACACCGGAGACCGTACCGTCATGGGTCGTATCGCCTGCCTGGTTTCCAGTCTGGAGGGTGGCAAAACTCCCATCTCCATCGAGATAGCACACTTTATCAACATCATCACCGGCGTGGCTATCATCCTGGGTGTTACCTTCTGTGTCCTCTCACTCATCCTTGGGTATGGCTGGCTGGAGGCCATCATCTTCCTCATTGGTATCATTGTGGCCAATGTGCCAGAAGGTCTCCTGCCTACTGTCACTGTGAGTTTTTCTGGCCGAGTCTCATTCTCTCATTAGTTGATGCAAAGACATATGTAATAAAAAATAAAGATATTATAGCTATGAACACTTGCTTTCTGTCTCTAGGTGTGTCTGACCCTGACTGCTAAGCGTATGGCGAAGAAGAACTGCCTGGTGAAGAACTTGGAAGCTGTCGAGACCCTGGGCTCCACCTCCACCATCTGCTCCGACAAGACTGGCACCCTGACCCAGAACAGGATGACCGTGGCCCACATGTGGTTTGACAACCAGATCCTCGAGGCCGACACCACAGAGAACCAGAGTGGAGCCTCCTTTGACAGGAGCTCTGCAACCTGGGCTGCCCTGGCCAGAATCGCCGGACTCTGTAACCGTGCCGTCTTCCTGGCAGAGCAGACCAACGTCCCCATTATGAAGGTGAAAAGCTTGTAATAATAAACATGTAATATCTGATCTCCACAAAAGAGCCTAATCAACTCACCAGTGGAGGAAAATACCAATAACATTGGCTTTTGATGTAACAAAAAACATCATTGTTGAATTGATCATTGAAATTTAAAGTGGCTATGAGGATTGATTCTAGCGGCCCCTTTGGACAAAAGCAGTAGTGTTTTTACCACACCTGCTGTCGTAAAGATCTTTTTTACCGAGTGCTGGCTGGTTACTGTATTACCCACTGTATTACTAAGTTAGCGTTACCGGGACGGCATATAGTTGCGATGAATGTTTTGCTCAGAATATCATTTACATAAGGGAATACGTTACTGATGCATCATTGCATTTTAAGTGTTGCATACGGTAACTTAGCCTACTTTGGATGTATTGTGAGCTAAACTGGGCACTAAATGGAAGGGGGACATTATTTCATGTAGGCTTCTTACGTACAACCACATCGCATTGTAAAGTTATTTTATGATTGAAATGGTCATATTACATACCTGTCTAGGAGGAAGAGGGCCTATTCAGGGTCGGTTTTGAATTCTTTACAATCCCGTAATTCAATTGTCTCCATCTGTTAAAAGCCCTAGCGGCGTCTGTCAAAATCCAACTTTGTGGTGCGCCTGGGTAGCTCACCTGGTAGAGCGTGCGCCAATATACAGAGGCTCAGTCCTAAATGCTACAGCACATTGCTGCATGTCATTCCCCCTCTCTCTCCCATTTCATGTCTAAAGCTGTCCTGTCAAAAATAAAGGCCTAAAAAAATGCCAAAAAATCCATCTTTTTCCTTTGCTTAAATCCTCAGAGAGATGTAGCTGGTGACGCCTCAGAAGCTGCCTTGCTGAAGTGTATTGAACTGTGCTGTGGATCCGTTCGCGTCATGAGAGACAAATACCCCAATATTGCTGAGATCCCCTTCAACTCCACCAACAAATACCAGGTAAACAATCCACAGAGTTTACCACAGCTTTCAAATTTGTTCAACATGTATATGGAAAAGGTTCAACCTTTCTATGAGAAGCGAAGTCATGCAGATTTTAATCGCAAAAAACCTTGCAAACGTAGTATTATAAGATACTTGCAGTGGTATCGGAGAGAAATGTTGATTTACGCCCTTTAGTAGTTGGGTTTTTCTCCATCGACCACTTTTTTTTTATAAATGAGCATACTAGCATACTTAAGAATACAATTGGGATTGAGTTTTTTAAATACAACCTTTCCATTGTCCAAAAGCTCTCCATTCACAAGAATGCAACTCCCGGAGAGACCAAGCACCTGCTGGTGATGAAAGGTGCCCCAGAGAGGATTTTGGACCGCTGCTCCACCATCATGATGCACGGCAAGGAGCAGCCTCTGGACGAAGAACTGAAAGACGCTTTCCAGAATGCCTACGTTGAGCTGGGAGGACTTGGAGAGAGAGTTCTGGGTACAACATAGCTCCATTCTACAGTCACATTCTTATGTCTTTAACTAGTGTGTCGAGAAACAGTGATCTGTGAACTTACGACGAGCATTTTCTTCCTGTCTTACTCAGGTTTCTGCCATTTCAACCTGCCTGATGACCAGTTCCCAAAGGGCTTTGAGTTTGACGCTGATGAGGTGAACTTCCCCACTGAAAACCTGTGCTTCATTGGCCTCATGTCCATGATCGACCCTCCTCGTGCTGCTGTGCCTGATGCTGTCAGCAAATGCAGGAGCGCTGGAATCAAGGTATGTAACTGTAGTCTTTTTAGGTGTACAGTACATGTATCTATAATTTCAAAACCAAAACCACAATCATGTCTGTGTTAATACTTAACTTCTTCTCTCTTAGGTTATCATGGTCACAGGTGACCATCCCATCACAGCCAAGGCTATTGCTAAAGGTGTGGGTATCATCTCTGAAGGCAACGAGACAGTTGAAGACATTGCTGCCCGCTTGAATGTGCCAATCTCAGAAGTCGACCCCAGGTCAGTACACTTACTAAAGCTTAGTTCTGAGTGTTCTGATAACACTAAATATTAAGAATAAGACTTTTTGGCAGATGAACACCATGCTGACAATTATTTACATGAGGTGAGCAGGAGCAGCAGTTCTTCCTAATACTTGTACTTAGGGGTGGGGGAAGAAATTGATACAGCATGGCATCGCATGTTTTCTGTGGCAACATTGTATTGATACACAGATGCCAGCTATCGATCTTCTACTATATTAACGACATGTGAGAATTTAACTTTTTTCAATTCCATTTTATTTATAGTATCAAATCATACAACAAGAGTTATCTCAATACACTTTACAGATAGAGTAGGTCTAGACCACACTCACACATATAATTTACAAAGACCCAACAATTCCAGTAATTCCCCCAAGAGCAAGCATTTAGTGCAACAGTGGCGAGGTAAAAAGTGTTCTCTACCAACTCTGCATTCTGGGAGTGCAGTCTGCAGTGTTCTAGTGCAGCAATAGGGTATTAAGGGTACTATGAGCTCTTTAAGATATGATGGTGTCTGACCATTAAGAGTTTTTTAGGTCAGGAGAAGGATTTTATACTCAATCCTGGATTTTACAGGAAGCCAATGCAGAGCTAATACGGTATAAATATCTCTTTTCTTAGTTCTTGTTAGTACACTGTGGCCGTGCTGCAGCATTCTAGATCAATTGAAGAGTCTTAAGGGACTTGTTTGAGCATTTTTTCAGAATATATCCTGATTCAAAATAATTCCGAGATTTTTTAACAGTAGTGCTAGAGACCAGGGCCATGCCATCCACAGTACCTATATCTTAAGATAATAAACTTTGTAGATGTTTAGCCAAGTACAATAACTTAGTTTTGTCTGAGTTTAACATTAGGAAATCATCCATTTTATGTCCTTAATGCATGCTTGAAGTTTAACTAACTGACTGGTTTGATTGAAAGATATACTTGGGTATCATCCGCATAACTGTGAAAGTTAATCAAGTGTTTCCAGATAATATAGAGGGTTTTCACGACGCGTCATCAGACCCGAAGTCGCCATATTGGAGGTACTCCGCATCACAACAAAGCACAGACGCTGAAGTAGATCCAGAACGCCGTCAAGGAAAATGGTTAATTATTGCCGTGTTTTAGGTTGTACCAATAGGTCAGGCCGAGAAAAACATTTGGAATATTATAGACTTCCAAAAGTTATTAAAAACCAGGGAGAGGAATGCCAGAAGTTATCAGAGGAAAGGAGGCGCTTGTGGTTGGCAAAGCTCAACCAGGATCTACGAGGGAAAAATCTGTCTTGTTCGGTCTTTGAAATGAAAAAAAACGATTGCGAGTCACTTGGCTACACCTTGAGTATCGCAATGATATCATACAGTTAAGGTTAGGTTGATTAAAGACATTATTGCATTACTTACTTTGGCCTTCACAACACAACGGTCATTGGACTTGGTACTGCGTCTCCCTCACCCATCCACACACTATTTGGTTATAGGCCTCCAAACTTTTGTAGGATTTAAGGTCTTCCGCGGTGTATGGGCTCAGCGAGAAAACCAGATAGTTGACTATATAGGGATATGCAACTGAAGGAAGAATCACCGGGTCGCCATGGATCCAAGAAGTGGGAGCCAACTTGTAGGGATCTGCACCGCCAGTAAACCGTAATTTCTCAAAATATCGCGCCTTTTCTTGTGGTCCAAGTCCTTCCCTATTTGCCTTTGCATCTTGGACACGTTTTGATGAGCTTTTCTGTTGTGTACATAAAGTATTAAAGTATCCAAAGCGCACAACACTCCATTACTCCATTCAGTTGTTTACACCGAGTGCCTCCAATATGGCCGCGCATCCAGGTTACCGCCCAGAACGTGACGTCGGTGAAAACCCTCTATTGCCTAGAGGAAGCATATATAAGGTGAATAGAATTGGTCCCAGCACAGAGCCTTGTGGAACACCATGACTATCTATAGCGTGCCTGGATGCTTCATCGTTAACTTAGCAAACTGAGCTCAATCTGATTGGTGAAGGTCGATAGGAGAAAAGCAGTCCAAATATATGTCAGTTCTTAAAGCTGTTTCTAATGGTCCTGCATTTAAAGGTAAACCGGAACAAGTTGAGGCAAGTGTTGATGAATTTTATCTGTAGTTATAATTTTGTCATTAAAAGAAGCTCATGAAGTCGTCACTACTGAGAGCTATAGGAATATACGGCTCAACAGAGCTGTGACTTTCTTGAAACAGTCAGTGGGTTATGTACACTGACTGAAACCAATCAAATCTATTAGTGAGATGAACGCAATTCTGAGACTGCCGTTATTGTCTGTTTGTGATGATGAAATAAATTATTGAAGAGCTGGGGGTGTCACTCTTACAGGGGGAGCTAGTGGTGCTATGATGCCTAGTGGAGAGTGTACCTGGTAGTCAACTAATGATGTGGATAATGAGTGCCAGTGATCAGTTGCATGCTAATTGTTCATGTTATTTAAGTAAGCAAATTAAGATTTATGCCATCAGGTTTGGCGCTCCCACAAAAGATTAAAATTGTCAATAAATACAACAATATGCTGCTGGCAGACGATGGAGAGCCATGTGTGGAGGCTCGGGAGCCTGGAGAAGCATCCTATTCCGCAACCTAGCGAGGGCACTAGTCCAGAGATAAAGATATTCAGTCTGGAGTCTTTTAAAATGCCAAAGAGCTGGTTAAAATTCTGTTTTAAAATCTCCAACTGTTGCCTCCGGATATCATTGGTGCCCACGTGGACTACCACCATTTCCACCGAGGGATTGGCCTCCAGTATCTACGGTATCCTGGCAGAGATGTTGTATACAGTAGTGCTGGGGAAACACAGTGGGAGGATTGAATATTGACATGCCTTACAATGGAATCCCCTATGATGAGGGTTGTAGGCCCAACGTGGACTGGAAACCAGGCGGGTGGATGTAGCAGCTGTTGGTACAATATTCAGGGCAGAGGGACGAGCAGCTGCTCTGGAGCTGGTCCTGTCGGTGCAGGTGCAGGAAGCAGGCAGTTTTTGTCCCAGGGACCTAGTGAGAGGAGGAAACTCCTGTTCATCCAGCACTAAGAACTGAGGCAGATGTCTCGGGCTGGAGGTGGACCAGTAGGTGATTTGCCTCCGTGTTGAGCCCGATGAGCCCAATGAACCATGGTGCTGATTGTCCCGGGGTGGAGCACAGTACAGTTTTGGTCCTGGCTCCCGTTCGCAACTACTGGTCTTCAGTATGTGGGTGAGCCAGCTTTGTCCATGGAACCATGTCATCCAAGTTTCCACTGGCAGTCTCAACTGCAGCCGCTAAGGTGCTGCGGCATTGGATTACCATGGAGTCCATGAGCCACTCCTCCTTACCGAACTGGGAGCAACTGGACAGATGAATGTTGGCATGATAAAAGTGCCCAGGTTTAAAATACTCCATAAAAGGGACTGGCTAGCTTAGCTGCTAGGCTAAAAACAAACCTTGCTGTGCTAGAGTTGGCTGTTCAGTCTGTGTAAAGCTGCAGACACGCACAGCAGGCGGCGCTAATCTGTATTGTCGCCCAAAAATGAAAACCGGCAGCTGATTGGACGAACACGTCACGTGGGTCTGGTTTCTCCGGAAATTCAAAGACAGACTGTCAATGAACTGACGCTCATTCCGCTCCCCGTTTCCGGGTTAGCACTCTACCAATCAGATGGGTCATTTGAGTCCGACTGCCGGCAGTGCCTGCCCCGCCAATTATACATGTCAAATCGGCCAAAATGAAGGCCGACAGCCCCTCGGACGGACGACGGCACTGAACACACCGAACAGACTCGAGTCACTGACCTCTTTGGTGTGGTGTGGTGTCTGTTTTTGAAAGAATTTCCTGTTTCGACATGATTTTCTTTTTGTATTGCCCTGATTATATCCCATTCTCAATTTACCGCTCAAAAACAGGATGTGGTATTACAACCATTTCCTAATGCTGCTGTGATTTCCTCTCCAGGGATGCCAAGGCCTGCGTTATCCACGGAGGTGAGCTGAAAGACATGAGCTCAGAGCTGCTTGACGATGTGCTGAAACACCACACTGAAATCGTCTTCGCCAGAACCTCCCCTCAGCAGAAACTTATCATTGTGGAAGGTTGCCAAAGACAGGTCAGCATCAAAGAAAGTTTAAGAGAATTTCACAGACACTCATTGGGAGTAAAAGCTTTCAGAAATGTCTAATCGTAGATTTTTTGTTTTGTAAAAAAAATGTAACTTAAATTTTGCAGTGAACATCCTAAAACGTCTTACTTCTCTCTGCAGGGAGCCATTGTGGCTGTGACAGGTGATGGTGTGAACGACTCTCCAGCTCTGAAGAAGGCCGACATTGGTGTCGCCATGGGGATCGCTGGATCCGACGTCTCCAAGCAGGCTGCTGACATGATCCTACTCGACGACAACTTTGCCTCCATCGTTACCGGAGTGGAAGAAGGTAAGACTTACACCAAGGCTTAAATGTGGAATACAGACTGCAAAAAAGCATTGATGTAAGCGCTTGATTTTCCTTTTAATATTAATTTCTAAATGACTTTGTCAGGCCGTCTGATCTTTGACAACTTGAAGAAGTCCATCGCCTACACTCTGACAAGTAAAATCCCTGAGATGTCACCCTTCCTCTTCTTCGTCCTCGTTGACATCCCTCTGGCCCTGGGAACGGTCACCATCCTCTGTATTGACCTGGGAACTGACTTGGTGAGTTTTTTAAATGAGGGGATAATAGGGGATACTAGGTAATCGTATTTCTTACTGTAACAGTTTTTCATCATAGGAAAGTCTTTATAAACTCAAATGTGTGTGACAAAGAGATTGAAAATACTTCACTGACTGATGTTTTCTCCCTTTTTTATTTTCTTATTATCTCCCAGGTCCCTGCCATCTCCCTGGCTTATGAAGAAGCTGAGAGTGACATCATGAAGAGACAGCCCAGAGACCCCAAAACCGACAAACTGGTGAATGAAAGACTCATCAGCATGGCCTATGGACAGATTGGTAAGCATACCTAATGGTACCTAAATTATATTTAGGTGACAGAAATGATTGTTGTTATTTTGTGCTTTTCTATAATGTTGAACCTTTTCCAAAAGACCCATCAAAGTGCTTTTCTTCTCTGTTAGGTATGATGCAGGCCGTAGCTGGCTTCTTCACATACTTTGTGATCCTGTCTGAAAATGGTTTCTTCCCCTTGTCACTGCCTGGGATCAGAATGCGTTGGGACGACAAAGATTTAAATGACATGGAAGACAGCTATGGACAGCAGTGGGTCAGTAATGCTCATGCTAAATGAATGGTATAGTTCATTCACATTTTCAAGGGAAGAACAGGGGAGGAAAATTAACTAATATTTTTAAATGTTGTATTCACCAGACATACGAGAGCAGAAAGGTCCTAGAGTTCACATGTCACACAGGTTACTTCGCCAGTATTGTGGTGGTCCAGGTGGCCGATCTGATCATCTGTAAGACCAGGAGGAACTCCATCCTGCAACAAGGAATGAAGTATGTATAAAGACATACAGTATAAGGCCTTTAGGGTACAGACACTGACTTCCAAACATGTATTTTCTTACACGATAAAGTGTAGTGTATTTGTGTAGTCTGACCTTTGTCTTTAATATCTTATATTTCAGTCGGTTTATAGACAACAACATAGTCAAAAGTTTCGATAACACGCTAAAACATCTGACAGTGAATTGTTTATGTATAATTATAATTAGAGCTTCAAGAGTTGTCATCATAATATTAATCAAAGTGTAGAATGATCTCAGGTTAATAAAGTAACACATATTAGTTGAATTGTTCTAACAGTGTTGACTCTTTGCTTCCACAGGAACCGTGTCCTCATCTTTGGTCTATTTGAGGAGATTGCTCTGGCTGTCTTCCTGTCATATTGCCCGGGCACAGACCTTGCCCTCAGAATGTATCCTCTTAAGTGAGTAAAACCCACACGCAACCTTATATACACATACTATTTTCACTAATAAATTATACTGAATTTATACAACTAAAATGGTCTTATTTTTATACACAATATGCATTAGGTTAATCCTTATTAAAGTTGTCATCCATGAAATTCTTTTTTTCTGTTGATTTACTGACATTAACTGCACTTGAGGTTTCTTGCCAACATTGTTTTCTTTGTATTCCCCAATGAAGTTTAAGTCAGTGTGTTTTAGCGTCATTATCTTGTTAAAAAAGGTGGATATTATCTAGTGTCACTGATACATTTCAAAGGCAGAATGAAGCCAAAGCGCTACTGTAACAATTTTCCCACCAGAGACAAATAGAAAGCAGTAAAAGCAAGTTTGACTCATTAGCTCATTAGAGTTTCACAAGTGTCTTAACGACTACTCAAAGTGCTTTTCCATAGTACAGGCATCATTCACCGTTCACACACATTTATACACAGGTGACTGAGGCTTATTACTAAAGAAAGTCCAAGATTTGCAGAGATTTTGCACTATTTTCAGCAAATGTTCAATCAATTAAACATAAATATTTGGCTAACAAAACCAGTTGACAATATTTTGATTATTCTCTTTTGCTTTTTAGACACTCAAAAGCAGCCCACAAATTAAAGAAAGGGCTAAGCTTAATGTTAAATCTCCATGTGATGGTCTGTGTGCTAAATCTCTGTGTCGTACCTTAGGCTTACTTGGTGGTTCTGTGCTGTCCCCTATGCCATCATCCTCTTCTTTTACGACGAAGGCAGAAGATATATCCTCAGACGCTACCCAGGCGGTAAGACCTTTACTCACTCTTCTTTTTGCCTTTTGAGGCTTTTGTATCACACATTTTCTCCTTGGTGGTGAATGTGTGTGTGTGTGTGTGTGTGTGTGTGTGTGTGTGTGTGTGTGTGTGTGTGTGTGTGTGTGCGTGTGTGTGTGCGTGCGTGCGTGCGTGCGTGCGTGCGTGCGTGCGTGCGTGTGTCCATGATTAATGTGCAACAACCAGACAGAAAAAAAGCAATTTAAACTGACACAGTTTACATTTTGGGGGATTTATTTTAACAAAAAATGTCTTTTTCCACTGTGTAGATGGCCCAATGCTATTTTTGAACCTGGGCTAAATTAAGTTTTACAGTTTCACTCAAAAGTGGAAATTCCAGCTAAGTGATTTTTGGCCTTCTGTGAAACCCATCAATTTATAGTGTGTAGAGTTACACTTACTTCTAGTATGATGATGTCATCCTACAGCCTGGGTGTAAAAATAAAGGTCACAGCCTTTTTAGATCCACCAAGTCATCCCTTCTTTTGATTTGTCTGTGAACGACAACAAGGAGAATTTAGACCCCAAATGTGAGGCGAAACCTCCAAAAAACTCTGTCTCTAATTCTGTCTCTTTTGGTTTCTAGGTTGGGTGGAACAGGAGACATACTACTGACACAACAAGACACAAGTTATTTACTGCCATGTTACATATGTGTCTGAGATGTTAGTCAGGCCCAAAAAAGCATGGATGAATAAATATAGATGTATTGATATCAATGTTTTGATCTATATGTCATTCACAATAAAACATTTTCTGTACCATTGTACATTAAGGCTTTTTTGTGCCACACTTTTGTTATTGCTTCTCTGACAAGTAAAGGCTAAAAACAGCATTTTTAGGGATTTGATGCAGGATGTTTTTCAAGGTTCAATAAATATGTACCAGTGAGTCAGGTCCGGTGACCCATGCAGTGGGATTATCCACCTCAACAGTTCCTAAACTTCAGTTCTGGAGACAGATTCGATTCGAAGAGGGTGGGCATGAATTTAAAATAACGCAATTATGATAAAGAGAGAAAGAGTTATCCACACTTCACAGAGCAAATGGGATGTTTTAGGATGCTTTAATAACCAGCATGAACAGCTCACATACAACACATCCTACTTTGAAAACCAACAGCTCCAAATAGCGCATCAAAAACGTCAAATTAAAATCAAATATTAGTGTTAGATTAGCTGTGTATACTTGTGACTGATTAAATAACTGATCATCACTATCGAAATCAACCACTAAACTGTTTTAAAAAAAAAAACTATTTAATCATTATATTCCCAGGATTTTATCTTTACTTACCATTGTCATTAAAGGAAGGGTTGTTATCTATTTCCAATATAATTTTTTTTGTATATTGTTTGAAATGGTCTTTACACCCCAACAGCAATACAAAGTCTTTATGGGCTCTGAAAAAGTCATCTGTGGCTGCTGTAATCCTGTAAAAAAGCCCACCAAACACTACCTCGCGGTCCGCTTGGAAAGAACCAATGAAATGCCTCCTTGTCCCGCTGCGAGCCAGAGCTCAATGCACATAGATGCTTTCCAGAGTTACTTCAAGTCTACTGGAGAATGGAGGACAAAACTCAGCAAAAGTGGCCTCTACCTGCCATGGTTGACTTCCTTCTGTTGGACAGGTACGTTTTTGTTTTGTTTTTTGGGTGAGGGGGGGATTCATTGTTTACAAGAAATGTCTTGTTCACGTCTGGGTGTGGGGGGAGCCCCGAGGGCAAGGGGAGGTTTCCCAGAGGAGATGCTACTTTCAAATCTTGCTGGCTTTTTAACATTACCAACCCTGCCTTTAAGGATAAGCATGTCAAAGCAATGTGTGTGTGTGTGTGTGTGTGTGTGTGTGTGTGTGTGTGTGTGTGTGTGTGTGTGTGTGTGTGTGTGTGTGTCCATTATCTCAAGAGCCATTCTGCCATGATGTTGTTTGCTATGTATTGCTCAGTTGACCGCTAATGCAAAAAGGCCCTCAGTGAAAACTAACTGAGACCACTCTAGTGCTGTATCTACTTTGTTTTACCTTGCTTATTATTAAGGCCCCTTCTCCCTCAACTCCTGTGTGTGTGCATACACAGTATCGTCATACCAACAGCTCTCAGATGGCCTTCTTCACACATGCACTTAGCAAACACTTGAGCTTGTAGGCAGAATATTACCAGAAGTTTTGGATTGCCAGAGTGAAAATTGTGCATGCTGCCTTATTCAGGTCGAACCAGCAAATCAGGTTATTTTCCTTTCGACTTCACAGGTGATGTCTTTTACAGCAGAGGGTGCTAGTATGAAAAAGGAAGCGAGAGTCTGCAGACAAAGGATGGAGGGATATTGAGATAATAGGAAGGAAGAGAATGAGGTCGATGGATGATGAGAAAAGTGAATCGATGTGATAAAGAGGAAGGAAAAGAGTCAGATCAAATATTGGCGTTTTGTAGCGCACATTTTCGAGACGTGTAATTAATCACTAAGATTTGAAAGCTGTTGTGTGTGGCTTTGTTAATATTTTTTTCTGATGAACTGTCATGCTGATAACAATTCAGTTGAGATGAAGTGAGCGGGTGGAGAGAGAAAGAGGCTGTAGACAGACACTAACATTCTCAATGTGTGTGCGCGCGTGTGCTAATGTGTTTGAATAGAAGGCGTGGTCATTGTGAAGCTAAAGATCCTTAAAGGTCCTACAAGTATTCGCACACAGCCACTGACATGATGGAATGTGAAGCAGATGTTGTTAGTTGGCATTCCAATGGATTTTCGTGTATGAGAAACTGCACCACAAACCACTTTCCATTGTGTTCTATTGTCTTGTGGCGAGCTGCAGCCATTATCTGAGCGGATACAAAACGCTGAGTGTAAGAGGAAAAGTGGATTTGATTTTGGGTTGAAGTGTCCCCTTAAGGTTTTTCTCAACCTTTCTTAATCTATCTCTTACACCACTGTCCTCTTACTCCTAGATGTATTTCATGTCATGAATAGAATTGGAACAACACACTGCAGGCCCCACTGCCGTGGCAAAGCTGCAACCAAATGAGCGGCTTTCATCGTACCATAACTAGAACAATACCAGAGGATGTATACTCTCTTCCAGCCTCTCATACTTTAGTCTATCTTTTCAACTGTTTTCATTTTTGTTCCTCTCTCACTCAGAATTCCTATTCTCCTCCCCTGCCATTTTACAATCTCCCCCCCTTCCTTTTCTCCTCATTATTGTATGATAACACTCCCTTCCCCTCCTTCCTGCATAGTCTAGTGACTATAAACAGTAGAAAGTTTACTACAAACACATCCAACAACACCCCTTAACCAGCCAGCCAACAAGGACAACCCCTTCTCTTCCCTGCGAGTTTCAATGGGCAGGAAGAGCACTCCTTAGTTTCCAAACTTCAGGGTCATGGGCAAAAGATTGCAGCCAAACACAAACAACAAAAAAAAGCTGGAAAGGAAAGTGTTTGTTTAGTGTATCATCTCCTGCACAAAATATATGTCATACTTATTTTTGGCTTTTAGCTTTTCTGTACCAACTTGATGGCCAGTTGAAAAACCACTTTGTCTGTTCAAGGACACAGTATGTCCAGAGCATTAGGTGGCTCAACCGTTCATTTAAAAACCTCTCAGTTCAACTTCATGGCTTTGCTTCAGATCTCTGCTAACCACAGGAACACTAAAGTAGGGCTTACAATTGTAGCTGTAAACCTTTAGTACGTCGGCTTGACCAATAAAATAAGTATCAATATCCACTTACTGGTGTTGTAACAACGGATCTTTGCCCAATTTTGAACAGGAAACCTAAATCTCACCTGAAATCTTAGAGGACTCAGCACTAATTAAATCTCAAATCTGATTTCTGTGTGTTTCTCAGGATGATCAACATATATTGATCCTGTATGGGTACAGCAGGCAGTCAGCAAAGGACCTTCTTAAGCTCACTTAGTGTTGCAGCAATTTGAATCTATGCTAAACACAAGGGTTTAGCATTATGAAAGACATTCCAGTCCTAGTCTTTTCACTTTTCCTGAGGAGGGTGGACTTCAGAATCAATGACAAGGTCGGTTTTTTTTTGGGGTTTTTTTACAGGGCACATTGACCTCAGACAGAGAGGGAAAACTAAAGGCTCAGTGGATTCCTCCCTTTGCATTCCACTTGTTATCTTTGCTATGAGCAGCCATTTAGTCCAACCTCCTTTTCTCAAGCGGTCTTGGGAAGAAAAAAAAAGTCAGTTATAATCAGCTTCTCACCTTTTTCTCTTTCAGTCTTTATTATGTAAATGCACTTTCAGCTTTGGCCACTCAGTCACCCGCAGAACTGTACTTTCACCTTTCTATGTCTGCTTTTAGCTCTGTGTGTCTCTCATTCACTTTTCCACTATCTTGCCTTTTTTTTAGTTCATCTCTGTTTGTATTGTAAACAGAGACAGACAGTACGCACAGGGATTCACTGAAGGGTGTGGCCGTTTGGTTGTCCACTTTCTTGCTGCAAGGAAGAAAATTAATGGAAAAAAGAGGAATGGATTGAGGAAGGAGAGTACATGAGTAAGAGTGAAAGAAGAGGACGGGAAGCGGTGAGAACAAAACAGGGAAGTTGAGCAAGAGTTACCCCTCCCCTTTCTCCCTCCCTCCTCCCCCACAAGTGCCTCCCTCCTCCAGTAAACGCCCCCCCCCCCTCCACAACACTACTCCTCACCTGTCCTGTTTCACCCATTTCCACTCCCCCCCTCCCCCCCTAAAAAAAACTCCTCCTATTAGGGCAGGTAACCCAGTCATGGGTATAAAGGTAGGCTAATGCTATGCAACCTATCTCCTCTGCTCTGGGTTGTGCAGAAGACAGGAAGCAACGGGGCTGAGAGAGAGAGTGTGTGTGTGTGTGAGAGAGAGAGAGGCGGAGGAAAGTTCCAATTTAAAAAGACAATTGGATTGACTGTTCTCAGACTTGCATTGCAACCATGGGGCTGGGAGTAAGTATTGGAGCTTTGTCACATGTTTTGGACTAGTTTCCAAGAGTCTTTAGATTCAGGTTAAGATTAAGCTGGTTATGTTTTTCAGTTTTGAGCTCAAAGCAAGTTTTAGTCACAAGTTATTGCCTGACAGTTGTGGGTTGCCTGAAGTACTTTGTACCTTAGTTTCGAAATCTGCCGTGTACAGTTTAATTTTTTCTCTCCACAGTTTCAAGGAACCCGTCAAACTTTTCAATAGGAGATATTTATGAGAATCATTCACAATCTTTCTAACAATGATTAACTCATATTTTACAGCATGTTTGAACAGCAAAGTTGACACTGCTTGCTGCTCTTGCTGGTGCAACTAAAAAAGGAAGTTTCAGAGCAAACTCACCACATGTGCTCAGTCTTATTCAGAATCTTATTTTGTTTCACTTTCTTTAATCCAGAGAGGAAAAGATGAGTACAAACTGGCGGCAACCTCAGACGGTGGGGACAAAAAAACGAAGAAAGCTCAAGCAAAGAAGGATATGGATGATTTGAAGAAAGAAGTTGACCTGGTGAGTACACAAACAAACGTAAAAAACAGTCTGTAATTGTCTTAAGTACTTGAGTTGGACTATTTCAATAAGGAAATATTCAAAAGGGACTTTGTAAAAGTGTCTGTAACTTGCAAAATCCACCTTAATTCAAACTGAAAGGAACAGACGTTAAATAGAAAGACCTTCTTGAACTTTACACCCATGTCCTCCCATACACACTGTTTGCCTCATACTTAATGCCTCATTCAAGCCATGTTAACACTCACTCTCACTACCACGAGTCACAGCAATGATACAGTCAAGGCCGAGAGACAAACCTCTGCTTTTACCTCACGGCTAGTCACATGAGATGTAGCTGTCTGCCTCGTATTTCCTAAAGATTGCTACTTACACTCCTACATGTACTGTCACATGTTATTAAGGAGTTTACAGCTATACTTAACTTTAAGTCATGCTTATCTAGATTAGTTTTCAACGTTGAAGTGTTGGGTGAGAGCCTCTGTTGTCATTATTGTCTTAGGTTTCTCAAAACATGAATAGTCCTTTTCTTCTGCAGCCAGTAAACATAAATTATTCTGCTTCTAATTTACCTTTCAAATTCTCAGATCATGGGTGGCTCACTGTGTGTCTTAGCCACGATCACACAGACACTAAACTGCACTCGTGTGCACAGAAATTTGCAGAGTTGTAAAATTGCATGCATCGAAGTTTATGTGGGTTTCCTGTGTAGAACAGGGCCCCAATTTCCATCGGTGTCAGCTTGTTCTCAGTCTGTATCTGTAGCTGGCTGAGGTCATTTCAAGAACAGTGAGGAACTCTTGCGTTAAGTCCATCCCCACGTCAACAAGTAGGAGGCTAATAAATGATTTAATACCACCGTCTGTTATTAAAATGCACGATGGTTGCATTCGAAAGGCAGAAATACATTTTTATTAAAGGTGTTTTAAGTTTTCATCTGTAACTTGAATTATGTCTCTCTTCTTAAGAAGTTGACCAAAGCTGCTCTCACTACTGTGTTGTGTGTTGTGTGTCTGTCCATGAACTCTATCTTAAAATGGCTTGTTAAAGACAAGGCTTCTGTAGCATAGTGTCCTTCACAAGGTCAGCTCACAAGGAAGCAGATTCAGGTCTCATGTTCATCTCAAAGCACACACGAGTGAACATGTCCAAGTGTCTGATGATTTGATAATATTATAATAATCATTTTCTGTCATTTTGCTGCATAATAGACGTAAACTGCTCTTTGACTTTCACAAGGTCATCGAGTAAAGATAGATTGTTGCCGTCAGTTTGTTGCAGACATGCTGAAGTAAAGTACCTTTACAACAACTACAATTACAACAGAATGTGAATGCTAGTTTTATAATTCGTCCTTTAATTACTGCGTGTTTGTTCTGCAACAGCCTCTGCCCAATGTCACCCACCAGGTCACAGAGTGCTGCAGGTTATCAGGCAATAAAAATTCCCATCCAGATGACATATTAATGAATATTGTCCTTGGTACATCTTAACTAGATCTCAAAGTCCTGCCGCCTGCTGAAGGACATCTCAATGCCATAGCAACCGTAACGCCAGTCCGCCATAACCTCCCTAACTTAGCATATCATTTACTACAATTAACAGCAGGCAGTGTCTTCAGTGTCTCTTCCAACTGCTGAAAGTGCGTTATGTCTTCAGAAAGTTTGACTTTGAGAACAAAAAAGGGGCAACAGTGATTCAATGTCATGTATTGATGATCTTCAGGAATGATAAACTATTGGGCAGTAGTAAAACAGTAATAACAGCGTAGGTGGGTCCCTATGGAGCCCATAAAGCCAATATGTTAATCATTATTGCACCATCAGACAATTAACCGAGGCGTCAAAGTCCAGCTAAAAGACGGTGACTATTCCCATAGCAACTTAATGCAGCAGGTGATTTGATAAAATGTGACGAAGTCCGTGACAGAAAATGCTAAATACAGAACCATGTGCATGTGCAGCATTAAAGCTAGTGAAGAAATTTCCTCGACAGGTTTCAAAAGAAGTGCTGACAAACAGTCAAAAAAAAGCAACAGAGGTGTGGGGCATGTGATAACCCGTTATCCACAGCACATTTGGCATGGAACACTTTGCCATGTCATAATGCAAAACGTTGGCAGTCAAGATAAAACCGTGCAATTACATCCATTTTCTCCACCGACCGTAAAAAAAATGTAAATGTAAAGAGACTCAGTTCATATATTAACAGGCCAGGACTCCCCATTCCTAATGGTCAAATTACTACTATATAAATGTAATATTTCATTTAGTACTCATAGATATACTCCAAGCAGTGGATGTGAAGGGACTCAGTTCGTCTATTAACTGCTTAAGGTTTTGAGTGGCATATTACTATTATAATTTCATTAGAGTACATATATATATATATATATATATATATATATATACGTACTCTAATATATATATATATATATATATATATAAAATGTACTGTCTAGTTCTCCAATGGTTTATAAACTACAACTGTGTAGAAGAACAGAGCAGGTGGATAAATAATAAATAATTCATTCACTATGGACTAACAGTAGCTGAGACAAAAGTAGCTGCCATCTATTAAAGGAAATGTGCTTTTATTACAGATCATAAAATAGGAGTCTGTTTTAAAACAAATAACCATAGTATTCATAAAACCAGTCAACGTTAAATCATATGATTAAAATTGCAGTCTGATATTTTTCCTTCCACTCCATGTAATAATAACGAATACAATCAGATGGCTACAACATGACTTGCCTTCCATGTATACGTATAAAGGTAACTAATTCCATTTTGTGAGGATGTAGCAAGCGGTGCAGTTTTTATTTCACAAAAAGTAATAAAACGCTATTAATGGCATACTGAAATGTGAAATACAGCACTATTTCAATCACAACAACAATTTCAACAAGAATGTGTCACATATGTGAAGTCAGTAAAGCGCAGAAACCAGCGGGAACATCTTTACATGGGATGTTTACTCGCTCGCATTTGTATAAATACTACAACACTTAGTTGTTTCGCAATATGATCAAATGAAAGGTGGGAGTGAGATATTATTGCAGATCATCCAAATTACATAGGAAGAATTCTATTCAGTCACTCGCTGTAGGCGTTATTCAATAAACAGTGTGGGTTCTTTGGTTGTTCATTTGCAGATCTGCTGTAATTTGCATTATTCCCCCTGCTCTTTCATTTAAAAATACACAGATTGCTTGTTAGTAATAAATATTTACCAGCAAAGCTGTTAAACAATATTTGTTTAAAGCAACACTTTCGACAATCAATTCATCCAACAAGTTCATTTTGCTAGCACCGAGTGACGTGAGTTCAGCTCTGGAAGGGTGGGCTCCACCTAAATGTCAAAACACACAAGCAAAATTCTTGGGAGCAAACATCAGTGTATCAGTTGGGTGACATTGATTCAGGTGGATGGACTGTTTGCTCGCGGCAAACTGTTTGAACCATGCAGACCTCGGTCGTCTGGGACAGGTCTGCTGCAACCTGAACTAACGTGAAGAAGGGTTCAGTTTGTATACACCACATATCTGTCAGAAAACTGCAGGTCTGCTGCAACTCTTGCCTTGTCTTGTGTTACCGAGCTAACTGCGGCTTAGCTCTTGCGTTTGGCTGCAAATGTTCAATCATCAGCCGATTCTAGTTTTACTTGAATGATAATGTTAAGGGCATGACAGGACATTTTTTAATCCTCAAAGGAGATAATATCTGTGGTTTAAAAATGACAGGGATTTTAGCTTGTTTTACGCAATGTCTCTCAATATCTCTCTCTCTCTTTCTCTCTCTCTCTCTCTCTCTCTTTCTCTCTCTCTTTCTCTCTCTCTCTGTCTCCATAGGATGACCACAAGTTAACCTTGGATGAACTTCACAGAAAATATGGAACCGACCTAACCAGAGTGAGTTCTCTGCATGTGTGTGTGTGTGTGTGTGTGTTTGTTTTGTGTGTGTGTGTGTGTGTGTGTGTGTGTGTGTGTGTGTGTGTGTGTGTGTGTGTGTGTTTGTTTTGTGTGTGTGTGTGTGTGTGTGTGTGTGTGTGTGTGTGTGTGTGTATATGTGTGTGTGATAAGCCCATAGGCCAGAGAAGATCTTACTATGCACAGACACAATTTCCTCTATTATACTGTGTTACAGACTTGCAAAGTAGTGAAGAGACAGACCATTTTAACATTCTCATTGTGTGGGGAAATTATTTTGAAAGGGTCACTTTAACCAAATTACTGATAGCATTTTTCTCCCCTAACTCCAGTGGTGTCTGGCTATGCGGATAGTATTGGTTTACCTTTTGAGATCTTTGCCTTTTGAGATCTCTGCCTTCACCACTATACATATTTTTCCAATAAAATGAATACTATCTGCATGGCTGATTATCATTAGAGGCAGGAGAGAAAATGTTGTGATGTGGTTGAATTGTACAAAAAGCTGTAACACAAAATGTAATTTTTATGTTTTGACCATGGTCTTTATCACGCTGAGGACACACACACACACAGAATCCCATTACACAACCCTATACAGCCCTAAACTGGCCAAATGCTTGACTGATGCCGATTATCCCCTGAAATCTGATCAGTTGGCCCCAAAACAAAGACTTCATTCACGCAGGAACACTGGTCTCATTGACCCTACCAACAAGAAAAAAATGCTGCTTTCATTCCTGGTACAACACGCCCGGCCCCAAAGAGAGAGAGTCACACTCTTAATTCTTCTCCATGTCTTTTACACTGTAAGAACACAGTTACCCAGTTGAAGTAATAGTGGTGTATCTGTTTACCAAATAAAACAGTTCAGTAGGAAACATTCCTTCATAGTTTTTCCCTCCAGTAAATGAGGACAAAGCTGTAGAGTCTGTCAAACCTGTATTTTTATGTTTATTTTTAGGGTCTTTCCAACAGCAGAGCAAAAGAGATCCTGGCCAGAGATGGCCCAAACGCCCTCACGCCTCCTCCCACAACGCCTGAATGGGTCAAGTTCTGTAAACAGGTAAAAGTCACTTCTTCTGAGTTGAAATACCAGTTCGGGACTGTGCAACATTTTCCATGCAAACCAGAAACCTATTTTGCATGTTCTCATTTTAGAAATGCAAATTCACTTTGATTCGTTGCAGAGGGTAAGTAAGTCATGTAAACTTGAATGTTGTTTTATCTCGTTTCCAGCTGTTTGGTGGTTTCTCCATGCTGCTGTGGATTGGTGCGATCCTCTGCTTCCTCGCTTACAGTATCCAGGCTGTCTCAGAAGATGAACCGGCCAACGATAACGTAAGGAGGTCTTTGTTAGTGTATGATATTAATTAAAGAATTAATGCCACCAAAAAATGAACTGACTAAAAGTCTTTTCTCTCTCGCTGTAGTTGTACCTGGGTGTGGTGCTTTCCGCTGTCGTCATCATCACTGGTTGCTTCTCCTACTACCAAGAGGCCAAGAGCTCCAAGATCATGGACTCCTTCAAGAACCTGGTCCCACAGGTGATTTTCTCTTGACTTTTGTACCTTCATATCTATGTCACAACTTTTAGAAACAGAAAACAGCATCAATGTATAGCTCATTTAGTTGCAATTATTTACAAAATGGCTAAAAATGTTGCTCATCATATTTAAGACAGTGACAAATGATAGAATATCAAGAAGGATCCATATTGCTTCATCAGTATTACTAATTTTTCCATTTATCATCTGGTTTCTTGCTACTAGGAATAAAACCATCTATAATTATGTTGAGAAATTGCCCTGAAAAACCATATATTTCATCTTGATTCTCGTAGCAAGCCCTGGTCATCCGTGACGGCGAGAAGAAGAGCATCAACGCTGAGGAGGTGGTGATCGGAGATTTGGTGGAGGTGAAAGGTGGAGACAGGATCCCCGCTGATCTTAGAGTCGTCTCTGCTCATGGCTGCAAGGTCCGTACCTCAAAGACTTGTTATTAATCTCACTTATGGAGCAGTGTGTATATGTATGCATTATCCCTGTGTTCCTGAGTATTTAAAGTTTCTGTAGGTAGGATTGCAAAGATCCAGGACTTAGCCAAAAAATGTGAACATCAACAACTTCTCAGTGCCTCCCCGCTCCCTCTGATAAAGCCCAAAACGGTCTCCTAAGCCCCTCCTCCCACAAGGGAGAATAAATGCGTGTGCATGAACAGTGATGGACACGCAGTTAGACACCCCCCCCTGGCCCTGATTGGTGCATCTGAACAGGGAGCGGTGGATTTTTGCAAATCGCACTACAGGCTGTAGGTGGTGCCAGAGGAGCCAGATTTTTTTTTTTTTTAAATTACCTGCTTCATGTAGTTCTACTTGAACATAGGGTTAGTTAGGGTTACGGTTAGAGTTAGGGTTAGGGTTAGGGTTCATGTGTCATGACAGTGTCATGTGTTCATGACAGTGTCATGTCACTCTTATGTAGATACCTTCAAGTAAAGTGTTACTGACAAAATTATAGCTGCTCCGCAGCAATGGTCAGGGCTGAGCACTTTGAGGAGGAAAAGGAAAAAGCGGTCGATGGAAAAGAAGAGGGTTGGTGAGTGGTGCGTAGCTCTGAAAACCAATATCAACCTTGTTAAGCTACAGCTCCTCTTAGAACCCATTGTTTTTCCAATCCCCACAGCATAATGCCAGAATACACAGTGGCATGTTAACCTAGGACACACACTAATGAGCTGATCAATTCAGACAGGTGTGTTGATGCAGAGACACATCTAAAACATGTAGGGAAGGTGTCCACAGCACAATGGCTAGCTTTTGTGTGAGCTATTGGGCAGGCAATGTCTCAAATGGCTTCATCTCATTAAGTAGACAATGTGCAGGACTGCATAGAAATGCAGGAATTTAAAATACTGTCAAAAATGCATTCATCATTACAAAATTCTGAGAGTATGTGTACTTTGTCTAGACAACATAGATATGCTTGTAATGTATTGTATTAAGTCAACCCGGGTTGACTTAATACCATGACTTAACTGGAACTGATTGCTAATTTGAATCAGGTGTGTTGATGCAAAGACACATCTAAAACATGCAGAGCAGTTGTCCACAGCACAACTCCTGATTAGATATAATATGCTCATCTTGCAACACCAGGGGCTCGAACTCAGATCCTTTGTTGCCGTAGGCAGGTGCTGATCTCAGGGAGCTGTTATCTGGGTGATGACGCAACTGACTTCACAACATTGAGTAGACAATGGGCATGACTGCATGAAAATACAGAATTTTGAACTACTGTCAAAGTTCATTTCTCACTAGAAAATTCAAAGAATTAGCATGTATGGTTGATTTATTATGAATTTTTAAAGTTTAGAATTTTAGATGGCTGCTGTAGTGCCACCATCAGGACTATTAGAATACAAATCAGACTGATTGAGTATGGCACAGGACTTTGACTTGTGTGAAAAGTTTGGTGATTTGTCATGCATGGGAACATGGATTTCTTAGGAAGAAGAAGAATAATACTGGCAAAAACAATACGGTCCCGCAGATTTGCTGCTCGGCCCCTAATTAATCATGATGTACTCACACCATGTCAGTAAGTCATGGTCAAAGTTGCTTAACATCTGATGGGAAATAGTGTGTGGTATATTAAGCATCAGGTTACTTCATTTTAATCACTTTCTGAAATGTTTTTCTTCCTTTTGACTGACTCAAAATCAAATCACATCATCATCACCCAAATGTGTCATCCTCTATTTTCCTACTTTTATCCAAGACCAACAACAACAATTATTTCACATTGTCCTGTAGACATCATGTCACTTTCACTTCTCCTGGATATCTTTGGTATTTCATTCTTCCTTTACTTTTCACTCCTTCAGGTGGACAACTCCTCTCTGACTGGTGAATCTGAGCCTCAGACTCGTACTCCCGACTTCTCCAACGACAACCCTTTGGAAACCAGGAACATTGCTTTCTTCTCCACCAACTGTGTTGAAGGTAGAGAACTAACAAATAGCAGACAACACAGAAGTTGTGTAGACTTTTCAAAAGATTAAAGTAAACTCCAAGTTAGAAGGAAATTAAACTTAAAACTTAAATTAAACAAGATTTCATGAACTACAAAGGTTATAAAAGGGCTGGGAAATGTATAGAGACAATGAAGTTGATGGTAATTTTTATCATTTTTATCACTCAAAAAATCTCTGGCTCTGTCCAGGTACTGCCAGAGGAGTTGTCATCAACACCGGAGACCGTACTGTCATGGGCCGTATCGCCTGCCTGGCTTCCAGCCTAGAGGGTGGCAAAACTCCCATTGCCAAAGAGATTGAGCACTTTATCCACATCATTACGGGCGTGGCCGTCTTCCTGGGTGTTTCCTTCTTCATCCTCTCACTCATCCTTGGGTATGGCTGGCTGGAGGCCGTCATCTTCCTCATCGGTATCATTGTCGCCAACGTGCCAGAGGGTCTCCTGGCTACTGTCACCGTGAGTTTTTCTGCCCGAGTCTCATTCTCTCATTCGTTGATACAAATACGGATATAATAATAAAAAAAAAAAGATAATATAGCTATAAACACTTGATTTCCGTCTCTAGGTGTGTCTGACCCTGACTGCTAAGCGTATGGCGAAGAAGAACTGCCTGGTGAAGAACTTGGAAGCTGTCGAGACCCTGGGCTCCACCTCCACCATCTGCTCCGACAAGACCGGCACCCTGACCCAGAACAGGATGACCGTGGCCCACATGTGGTTCGACAACCAGATCCACGAGGCCGACACCACAGAGAACCAGAGTGGGGCCTCCTTTGACAGGAGCTCTGCGACCTGGGCTGCCCTGGCCAGAATCGCCGGACTCTGCAACCGTGCCGTCTTCCTGGCAGAGCAGACCAACGTCCCCATCCTGAAGGTGAAAAGCTTATTGCATGTAATATCTGATCACCACAAAATAGTCAAAACAACTCACCAGTGGAGGAAAATACCAATAACATTTGCCTTTGGTGTAACGCCATATTTTGTAAAAGAGAAAAATAAATAAATTCCCCTTATCATCTTATAGAATATTTTTCCTCCTCCTAAAACGTGTTGTCGAATTGGATACAATACCTAGATGAATCCAGAGATGCAGTGACTGGGTGGGAGGTGACTTGGCAAGAAACAGTTCCAACAAAATCAAATGCCGTCAGACTGCACTACAAATCTTTATAAAAAGCCCTTAACATAATTATTTTCAGAAATATATAGCTGCAGCTATAGGAAGAGGTGGCCCATTGATTTATTTCTCAATGAGTGACACGTTTTTAGTTTTTTTTCACAAACTGCACAATGGGAACAGGATGAAATAAGGCCGAATAATTGTTTACCAAATATAATAATATAAAGAATGGCCAATATTTTCCACAATTTCAGTCAAAATCCAACTCTTTGTCCTTTGCTTAAATCCTCAGAGAGATGTAGCTGGTGACGCCTCAGAAGCTGCCTTGCTGAAGTGTATTGAGCTGTGCTGTGGATCCGTTCGTGGCATGAGAGACAAATACCCCAATATTGCTGAGATCCCCTTCAACTCCACCAACAAATACCAGGTAAACAATCCACAGAGTTTCCCATAGCTTTCAAATTTGACGTGTATATGGAAAAGGTTCAACCTGTCTTAGAGAGGCGAAATCATGCAGATTTCAATTGTAAAAAACCTTGCAAACATAGCATTGTAAGACAATACTTGCAGTGGTATTGGAGGGAAATGTTGATTTACGCCCTCTAGTGGTTGGGTTATTTCTCCATCGACCACTTTTTGATAAATGAGTACTAGCATAGTTTAAAATAAAAATTTAATTAAGACAAGGTTTTAAAATACAATTTTTCCCTTGTCCAAAAGCTCTCCATCCATAAGAATGCAACTCCCGGAGAGACCAAGCACCTGCTGGTGATGAAAGGTGCCCCAGAGAGGATTTTGGACCGCTGCTCCACCATCATGATGAACGGCAAAGAGCAGCCTCTGGACGAAGAGCTGAAAGACGCTTTCCAGAATGCCTACGTTGAGCTGGGAGGACTTGGAGAGAGAGTTCTGGGTACAACATAGCGCCATTCTACAGCTACATCACTATTTCTTTAACTAGTGTGTCGAGAAACAGTCATCTTTGAACTCATGACGAGCATTTTCTTCCTGTCTTACTCAGGTTTCTGCCATTTCAACCTGTCTGATGACCAGTTCCCAGAGGGCTTTGAGTTTGACGCTGATGAGGTGAACTTCCCCACTGAAAACCTGTGCTTCATCGGCCTCATGTCCATGATCGACCCTCCTCGTGCTGCTGTGCCTGATGCTGTCGGCAAATGCAGGAGCGCTGGAATCAAGGTATGTAACTGTAGTCTTTTCAGGTACAGTACATGTATCTATCATCTCAAGACCAAAACCACAATCACGTTCTGTGTTAATACTTAACTTCTTCTCCCTTAGGTTATCATGGTCACAGGTGACCATCCCATCACAGCCAAGGCTATTGCTAAAGGCGTGGGTATCATCTCTGAAGGCAACGAGACAGTTGAAGACATTGCTGCCCGCCTGAATGTACCGGTCTCAGAAGTCAACCCCAGGTCAGTACACTTACTAAAGCTTAGTTCTGAGTGTTCTGGTTGCAGATGAACACCATGCTTAAAATGATTGTCATGAGCAGGAGCTGAAATCTTCCTTCTAAACATGTCTCTTCTTCCGTGGCAGTTCTTCCTAATACTTAGAGGTGGGGGGGAAAAAATCGATACAGCTTAGTATTGCGATATTTTCCCTGGCAATACTGTATACAATACACGGATGCCAAGTATCGATTTTTTATTATATAAATTGGCACATGAGAATTTAACTTTTTGATACTAGAATAATAAAAGAAATAATAAAACAGAAATGTATCTTTTTAGATAAAACATGTTGTCAAAGACATGATTTGAAGTTGAAACAAGGGTAATAAATTGCAATATGCCGCAGAATATCGCAATATGTTTAAAATTGCTATAATTATTATTGTGACATAAGTATTATGATAATACCTTACCGTGGGGCGTCTGGTGATTCCCGCCCCTACTTGTACTAATAGAGCAACATTAAATCAGCGTTGGCAATCAAGGCTCTGAAATCTACTCAGCCAAAAAGGCTTTTGCCATTAATTCACTGGAGGCAAATACATCTCGGGAGTCTCTGAGCTGGTGGCCTAACTTTTCTTCATCAGCCAGTTTAGTCTGTTCAAATCACAGTCACGCTGCAGAAATACTCTTCCCCAAACACATACATTAAAAATACTGTCATTCTAGGCAGAATCCTCATGCAGGAAATTCCTGTTGGATAATCCCTCAGCATTCCACCCCCTTTTTCTAGAGGGGTAGGGGTGGGAAACAAGGGATGTTTAGGGGTTTAGGTCAACAGTACATTTCACAAATTATATAGTGGTATGTATAATTTGAAAGCTGGGACCCCAAGGCTTAATTTGACATGCAGCTTAGAACCTTGTGTCAAGTTTTTCTAATCATGAATCAGAAATTTAAAAAAAATTAATTGTGAAATGTATAATGGCTTAGTACATTATGATATGACTTTATGATGGACATTCTCATGCTCGCTCATGTCTCATAAGTTGTTCCATTTGTTACACAGATTTGGTGCACAATTGTTTAACCATTTTTTTACCACTTAAGAATTGATAAAAACGGTCCAAATTGAGGAACAGAGCGTTAGATGGGGATTACTTCTGTTCTGGAAACTGCAGGAAACTCCTTTATGGTCAATATACCTATGAAAGCTGTATCTCTTCTAAATGCCCTAGTTGTGGTTGTAAAGTTCCATAATGTGATTATTCTAGAGATGACAAGCTAGCATGCCATGGTTGGTTCCACTGAATTCTCTGTTTGGAGTCTAGTTTCATATGATACCAAAATCCTAATTTTATCTTTAAATCTGAGCCTGCTAAAACTAATACACTATCCTGTACCCTGGGACAGATAAAATGTCAAACATGTATTTGTGGTCTAATGTTTTAGCAAATCCTGAAGATGTAGAGCACTTTTTTCTAAATGTCGCTTTTTGCTGATGATGCCATACTTTTCTTTAATGGGTGTCTCTTTTCAAAAATAATTTCCTGTTTCTCCATGATTTTCTTTTTGTATTGTGCTGATTATATTCCAGTCTCAAAAACAGAATGTGAGATTGCAGCTGTTGTCCTAATGCTGCTATGATTTCCTCTCCAGGGATGCCAAGGCCTGCGTTATCCACGGGGGTGAGCTGAAAGACATGAGCCCAGAGCTGCTTGACGATGTGCTGAAACACCACACTGAAATCGTCTTCGCCAGAACCTCCCCTCAGCAGAAACTTATCATTGTGGAAGGTTGCCAAAGACAGGTCAGCATCAAAGAAACTTTAAGACAATTTCACAGACACACATTGGGATTAAAAGCTTTCAGAAATGTCTGTAGTCCTAAAATTAAACATAAATATTGCAGCGGACATCCTAACACTTCTTTCTTCTCTCTGCAGGGAGCCATTGTGGCCGTGACCGGTGATGGTGTGAACGACTCTCCAGCTCTGAAGAAGGCCGACATTGGTGTCGCCATGGGGATCGCTGGATCTGACGTCTCCAAGCAGGCCGCTGACATGATCCTGCTCGACGACAACTTTGCTTCCATTGTTACTGGAGTGGAAGAAGGTAATACTTACACCAAGGCTTATACCTGCAGAAATGTGGAATACAGACTGGAAAAGCTCTTGATTTTCCTTGCAGTATAAATTTCTTAATTTCTTTTGTCAGGCCGTCTGATCTTTGACAACTTGAAGAAGTCCATCGCCTACACTCTAACCAGTAACATCCCTGAGATTTCACCCTTCCTCCTCTTCATCATCGCCAACATCCCTCTGCCCCTGGGAACCGTCACCATCCTCTGTATTGACCTGGGAACTGACATGGTGAGCTCTTATTTCTAAACAGTTTTTATCATGGGAAAATAGTTACAAACTCAAATGTGTGTGACAAAGCGATTGACAATACTTAATTTACTTATTTTCTTAAATACCTTTTTTGTTAACTTATTATCTCCCAGGTCCCTGCCATCTCCCTGGCTTATGAAGAAGCTGAGAGTGACATCATGAAGAGACAGCCAAGAAACCCCAAAACTGACAAACTGGTGAATGAAAGGCTCATCAGCATAGCCTACGGACAGATCGGTAAGCGTACCTAATGGTACCTAAATGATATTTTGGTGTTGCAACAAATGATTGTTGTTATTTTGTTGCTTTTCTAAAATGTCGAACCTTGAACCAAAGTGCTCTTCTTCTCCGTTAGGTATGATGCAGGCCGTGGCTGGCTTCTTCACATACTTTGTGATCCTGGCTGAAAATGGTTTCCTCCCCATGGACCTGCTGGGGATCAGAATGCTTTGGGATGACAAATATGTAAATGACCTGGAAGACAGCTACGGACAGCAGTGGGTCAGTAATGCTCATGCTAAACGAATGGTATAGTTCATTCACATTTTCAAGGGAAGAACAGAAGAAAAAAATGAGCTAATCTTTTTTAATGTTGTATTCACCAGACATACGAGCGCAGAAAGATCGTAGAGTTCACATGTCACACAGCTTTCTTCACCAGTATTGTGGTGGTCCAGTGGGCCGATCTGATCATCTGTAAGACCAGGAGGAACTCCATCCTGCAACAAGGAATGAAGTATGTATAAAGACATAGAAGACCTTTAAAGTACAGACAGTGACTTCCAAACATATGTTTTCTTACACGATAAATTAAAGCAGGGTACTTTTGTAGTCTGACCATTCTGTAAACGTCACAAGTGTCAATAACATGAGAGTGAATTGTTTACTTATAATTAGAATTATTTTGGGAATCCAGATATTTCTTTGGGGTTTATATTTATAGCATCAAGAGTTGTCATTATAACATTAACATCATAGTGTAGATTATAATGATATCAGGTTCATAAAAGTAACACATATTAGTTGAATTGTTCTAACAGTGTTGACTCTTTGCTTCCACAGGAACCGTGTCCTCATCTTTGGACTATTTGAGGAGACAGCTCTGGCTGCCTTCCTGTCATATTGCCCAGGCATGGACGTTGCCCTCAGAATGTATCCTCTCAAGTGAGTAAAACACACACACACAACCTTATATACACGTACTATGATTTTCCACTTATAAATTATAGAATTTACACAAATTAGAACAAAAATGGTCTAATTTTTTTATGGAAATGTTTTTTTCTTTTCATGTAGGCAGGCAAATCTATGAGCACAATATGCATTACGTTTATCCTTATTAACGTAGTAATCCATGAAATCCTTTTTTTCTTTTAATTTACTGACATTTACTGCACTTAAGTCTTGCCAATCAGTGCAGCCAGTGTGTAAACATTGATTTCCTTCTATTTCCCGATGATGAAGTTTAAGTCAGTGCTGTTTTAGCGTCATTATCTTGTTAAAAAAGGTGGATATTATCTAGTGTCACTGATACATTTCAAAGTCAGAATGAAGCCGAAGCGCGACTGTAACAATCTTCCCACCAGAGACAAATAGAAAGCAGTAAAAGCAAGTTCGACTCATTAACTCAGGAAGTTTCACAAGCAGCTGAAATCTCCTCGTTATTGTTTGAATGTAAATGGACTGCATTTATATAGCGCTTTTCTTGTCTTAACGACAACTCCAAGTGCTTTTCCATAGCACAGGCACCATTCACCATTCACACACACATTTACACACAGGTGATCGTGGCAGAATGAAGCAGAAAAGCTACTGTACTAATGGGATTCTTTTCCCAACAGAGACCAATTGAAAGCAATAAAAGCACACTGGGCTCATTAGCTCAGGAGTTTCCCAAGCAGCTGAAATCACCTCATTATTGTTTTGGGTCGTCCTCTACTCTACTGTTTCTCCTTTCTTCCTTGCCATCTTTTCATCTGTTCCTACTGCTTCTATCTCTTCAAACTCCTCACCCACCCCCTCAGCCTTCTCGTTGGGTGACTGCTGATGTTTAACTAACATTGACTTCTCTTCCTCTCTGTCTGAGACTGCGACTGGGTTCTCTCTTTTTTATTTCTGTCTTTACCTCTGAGGTTCTCGCTCTCTCAGTTTTTATTCAGATATGACATTGAAAGGTACTTGTTACTAAAGAAAGTCCAAGATTTGCAGAAATGTGCCGTATTTACAGCAAAAGTTCAATCAATGAAACATAACATTTGGCTAAATAAGTTAGTTGACAATATTTTTAATATTTCCTTTTTCTTTTTAGACACTCAAAAGCAGCTGACAAGTTAAAGAAACGAATAAGCATCATTTCAAATCTCCATGTGATGGTCTGTGTGCTCAATCTCTGTGTCTGTGTCATACCTTAGGCCATCTTGGTGGTTCTGTGCCTTCCCCTACTCCCTCCTCATCTTCGTGTACGACGAAGCCAGAAGATATATCCTCAGACGCAACCCAGGCGGTAAGACCTTTACTCACTCTTCTTTTTGCCTTTCGAGGCAGTTAAAGCTTTTGTATTACACATTTTCCTCTGTTCTCTGTATTTGGAGGTGAATGTAGGGGGGTGGTGAGGAGGACAGGATCATTTAAGTTTGACCAAATGAGAAATCACATTCAGAAAAAAAATCTGTATCACATCAAATGTTGCTGCTGCCCAAAGAAAACCGCTTGTCTCTAAATTATGTGACTTTTTTAGTCAAGAAAAATCTCCTACTTCATTAGCTAAATAAGCCATTTATACCCCCACCCCAACACTAAACCCTACCAATGTTATTGCCTCATTCCACCCACGGAGCGGAGCAGAACCTGGCTCTGATGCAGCTGTGTTTGTGTGTGTGTGTGTGTGTGTGTGTGTGTGTGTGTGTGTGTGTGTGTGTGTGTGTGTGTGTGTGTGTGTGCGTGTGTGCGCGTGTGCATGTGTGTGTGCGTGTGCGGGTCTGTTACATCTGAGCCCCACAGCACAGATCAGTGAACATCCCATTGCCCATCCATGGTGAACAATGTGCTACAATCAGGCATAAAAGTTAAACTGACACAGTTTACATTCTGTGGGATTTATTTTAACAAAGATTTTTTCCACTGTGTAGCCTTCATGGCCCAATGCTATTTTTGAACCTGGGCTACATTCAGTTTTACAGTTTCACTCAAAAGTGGAAACCAAGATTCCAGCCAAGTGCTTTTTTTAGCCTTCTGTGAATATGTATTTATAATGTTTCAGGCCTAAAACTAAAATGCAGCTTTGGGCTCAGTGGGGCCTGGTAAGAGATGCTAAATAACAGCATACACACCGTGGAGTCACACTGACTTCTAATACAGTGTTATTTGATTGTGCGCACATCTAATGATGCGACACAAACCACAATTGTGTTGTTTGAGCTGCCGGGTCAGGTCAGAGTTCACTCTTTATCATCATGTCATGAGTAACTGTGAGACAGAAAGTCCTCAGCCTCCATGACTCTGCAGGACATATCTCGTAATGGCATCATAAAGAAAGTCTCGGCTCTAGATGTTCAGGGCGTGTCCTGCTCAAGCTCCCCAATCTGGTCTTATTTCTTTTAATCACTGTCAGCCGACATGAGTGATGATATCATCCTACAGCCTGGGTGTAAAAATAAAGGTCACAGCTGTTTAAGATCCACCAAGTCATCCCTTCTTTTGATTTGTCTGTGAACGACAACAAGGAGAATTTAGACCCCAAATGTGAGGCGAAACCTCCCAAAACCTCTGTCCCTAATTCTGTCTCTTTTGGTTTCTAGGTTGGGTGGAACAGGAGACATACTACTGACACAAGACACAAGTTATTTACTGCCATGTTACATATTTGTCTGAGATGTTAGTCAGACCCAAAAAACACAAAGCATGGATGAATAAATATAGATGTATTGATGTCAATGTTTTGATCTATATGTCATTCACAATAAAACATTTTCCATTCCAATGTACATTAAGGGTTTTTTTTGTCCCACACTTTTGTTATTGCTTCTCTGACAAGTAAAGGCTAAAAACAGCATTTTTAGGGATTTGATGCAGGATGTTTTTCAAGGTTCAATAAATATGTACCAGTGAGTCAGGTCCGGTGACCCATGCAGTGAGATTATCCACCTCAACAGTTCCTAAACTTCAGTTCTGGAGACAGATTTGATTCGAAGAGGGTGAGCATGAATTTAAAATAACGCAATTATGATAAAGAGAGAAAGAGTTATCCGCACTTCACAGAGCAAATGGGATGTTTTAGGACTCTGTTATTACCACAATGAACAGCAGCTCACATACAACACATCCTACTTTGAAAACCAACAGCTTCCATGCAATAGTGCATCAAAAACTAACATTCAAATCAAATGTTAGTGTTAGATTTGCTTTGTATACTTGTGACTAAATGAAATAACTGATCATCTCAATCAAAATCAGTAATTTTCCGTTTGAATTTATTTTATTTAATTAGCACATGTTAAAAAAAAAACACAACAATGAGGCTTGGCGTGATTGACTAATCAGTGTTATCAGCTACTACACTGTTTTCAAAACCTTTTTAATCATTATTTCCCCAGGATGTTATCTTTACCTACCAGATATTAAGGAAAAGCATGTCAGGGCAGTGTGTGTGTGTGTGTGTGTGTGTGTGTGTGTGTGTGTGTGTGTGTGTGTGTGTTTGTTTGTGTGTGTGCGTGCCCATTATCTCAAGAGCCAGTCTGCCACAATGGTGTTTGCTATGTATTGCTCTGTTGACCGCTAATGCAAAGAGGCCCTCAGTGAAAATTAACTGAGACCACTCTAGTGCTGTATCTACTTTGTGTTTACCCTGCTTATTATGAAGGCCCCTTCTCCCTCGGCTTCTCTGATGTGTGTGTGCATACACAGTATCGTCATACCAACCAGCTTTCAGATGGCCTGCTTCACACACACTTAGGAAACACTTGAGCTTGTAGGCAGAATATTACCAGAAAGTTTTGGATTGTCATAGTGAAAACTGTGCATGCTGCCCTTTTCAAGTTAAACCAGCAAATCAGGTTATTTTCCTCCCGACCTCACAGGTCTTTTTTTTTTAACAGCAGAGGGTGCTAGTGTAAGAAAGGCAGCGAGAGTCTGCAGACAAAGGATGGAGGGATATCGAGATAACAGGAAGGAAGAGAATGAGGTCGATGGATGATGAGAAAAGTGAATCGATGTGATAAAGAGGAAGGAAAAGACTCAGATCAAATATTAGCGTTTTGTAGCGCACATTTTCGAGACGCGTAATTAATCATCTTACTATGATTTGAAAGCTGCTTTGCCATCATTTTTTCTGATTAATTATTATGCCGATAACAATTCAGTTGAGATATGAAGTGAATGGGCGGAGAGAGAAAGAGGCTGCAGACAGACACTAACACTATCACGCATTCATCCTTCGTCCACAAGCAGGGCCCCTGAACGTGCCTGTTGCTATGGCAACTCATATTAGAGCCCTCTCTCTTTCTCTCCAGCATCGAAATAAAATCTAGGCTATTTATAGAGAAGCAGTGGTAACACGCGAGCTGCACTGATCGCACACGCATTGATGTGAATGCACTCACCAAAACAAAAATATAGACTGTGCATACACACACCACACATGCACATGCACATGCACATGTGTGAACATATGCACACACACTCCTCCACAATGCCAGGGCTCGCTGCTGTGTCCATCTGTGAATCAAGTCCACCTGTGGTTTAGCTTGTTTACTCGTGATTTTGTTTATTTTGATGTGTTTTATGTTTTGTATCATATTTTGGAAAAGAGCCCTAAGTAGATAGAAGAAGAGATGAAGTCCCCGCAGTGAAATCTCCTTGTCGCAGTTTGATCTAGTTCAGGTTTATCTTGTCAGTTGGTGCAGAGTGCTCTCCAGACCAACTGATAAGGTCTATAAGAATACACAGGGTGCTAGACAGTGAGTGACAACAGTCTACCTATCAGGATCCAATCACTCTCCAATGGTGGGCTTATCCTGCCTGCCTGGGTCTAATTCATGGTTTAAGTGGTCCCTTTATAAATGTAAACTACTGTATGCAGCCTGCTGATATAGCTGGTTAAAGCTTGGTCTTATTACTGGTTTGCCTTAGAAATATATAAAATAGGAAACTCTGGTAGATGTTCGCATGACACAGGTGAGGCAGACTCCTTTTATTCTGTTCGAACGTACAACAACAAGTGGCTGAATGTTTCTTGTTTCAGGCATAGATCCAGGGATGAAAGAATAAATCTCTCATTTGTGTTGTGGGATGAAAGGGTTTAAAAGCTCCTGGAACAGATGCAAATGGCCATAAGGGTGCTGCTGGGGTGCAGCACAGCTAAACTTGCTCGCATGGCTGTAATGCGATCGATGGGGTCTCCGCATGGAATGACGCCATCCCCCTCCTCCAACTTCCATCTCCACAGGGGGTGTCAGAGGTCAGGGAGCATCCTGGAGCTAGCGGGGATTCAGAGTTGCAAGTATTTGCGGCCCAGTAACAGTGAAGCCAGATAAATATGTTAGAGGAAACAATGCACAGGGGCCCCGCTAGTCCAGGGGGAAAAGGGGGAATACTTTCAGGGGGCCTCAGAGTTAAAGGGGGGGGGGGCATGCATGCACTGGAATCTCAAGCAGCAATTTTGAGAAATTGGTATCATAAAATAATTAAACAGATGCTCTAGTTTTGCTTGTCAACATGGTATATGCACAGCTTCTGTGCATCGATAACACATGCAATGGACCTATAGTACAACAATGGCAATGTTACGCAGATATATCTGCTTTTGCAGCTCTGTATTTAGGAGGAGAGGGTTCAGAAGTTGGCTGCCGGCCATCAGCACAACAACCTTGTCAAAGCAGCAGGGGAAAGGAGGTGTCTGTGAACCCAGCTGTGAAGCCGGGTGAGATGTAGATGAATCAGAAGTGTGTCTGTGGGTGTGTGTGTGTGTGTGTGTGTGTGTGTGTGTCTATGTGTGTGTGGCAGGGTAAGGTGGGGTGGGCCTCTTCTCACACAGCACGACAATACAGCTTTTTAAAGCAATTCTTCCACGTTTTGGGACATTTCCTAAGTTAGTTGAGAAGATTGATACCTCTCTGTTAGCATAGCTTAGCACAAAGATGCTGCCAGACTGGCTCTGTCAGAAGATAACAACAAAAAGAAGACAAAATTCACCTGTCAACATTTCTAACGCTTACTGTTTAACATGTTGTATATAGGCTACTTTGTTTAAACTGCACAACAAGTTTAAAAACGAGTATATGCTGTTTTACAAGGGGGTTATGTGCTAAACTAGTTCTTGGCTGGAAGCTGTTGCCAGGCAACCAGACTGTAGGAAGAATTGTTGGCAAATTGTAATTTTTTTTATATTTTTTAAACAAACAAGATATCGCAAGTTAATTGGTGTTTTAGCACTAGATCGAACCTAGCTTTCCCCCCTGTTTCCAGTCTTTGTGCTAAGCTAAGCTAACCTGCTTTCCCAAAATGCCAATTCCTTTAAGAATAGGCCTATAGAAGGCTATGATATCACATTCAACATGGGGGAATAACAGCCGGGGGTCATGCGTTAAGTTTTGCATGTGATGGTGTGCATGTACATGTACATGTGTGTATTATGGGAAAATAAAGTGTGTTATTTCTCTTAAGCTGTTGCATCATTTTTTTTTTCTTTTAATGTTAGCATTGTGTTTTCCTGTAATATGATCATAGTTATTGATAATTTCGCTCAGTTATTTGTATTTGTATTGTATTCCTATCAGTGGATCTTATTGCTCATCCATGGTGAATGATGCTTTTTTGTGATTGTTTTTATTTTATTTTTTTTAATTCTTTATTAAACATGCGAGCAGACATTCAGCATGTTATGGACATTCTTATCATACAATTAAAGATTCCAGTGTGCAAAAAAAAAAAAAAAAAGAAATATAAGAAAATAATTCTAGTACAACTCTGTGCCTTACCCTTTTTTGTTTGTCATAAGGGTTAATGTATCAATGTACAAATGTAATTCAACCAGAAAGGATTTGGGAAGCACTTTTCTTACCTTGTATGAAATGTACCAACTAAGTAGGCTAGCCTAGGTAGCCTATAATATTTGTCATGTAATTCAAAGGTTTATTACTTTATTCGAATTTAGTAATAATGACTTTGGGAATAATTGTTTTAGAGTGTCCAGTCCTTTTATAAACAATATTTTCCATGGTGAATGATGTGTGCACTGTGTGTGTGTGTGTGTGTGTGTGTGTTGCATGAAAAACTGAAAAGAAGAAGAAGAAGAAGGAAGAAAAAAAAAGCCCAGTAGGCTACTGGTGGACGCCCCGCCTCCATCCGTGGGGTTACCATGACAAACGGCGTCGACGTCACAATGGAAGGAACGCCGTCTATAAGTATTGGAGGTTCTGCCGCGGCCGCTCGCGAGCTCCGATGTGTGTTCCGGACGGTTGACACGTGCTGAAGAACAAAAAAAAATAAAAAAAAAAATAACAAAAAATAGTAATAACGGACACATCCTGGAGTTTTATTTTGTTTTAAGATTTTTGATGGTACATCCTTTTTAAGGTGGATTTTTCTTTCTCAATTTGTACTTGAAGTGGGCAGAATTAAGTCCACATCTTAGCCACCATGGGAAGAGGAGTGAGTATAAATATTGTCTTTGTTTGACTTCGCAGATGCTAATGTTGTTCACATTGAGATATGTGGTGGGGACAAGATGGGTTTAAAACTTCGCCATTCAAACAAGTGGTTTACTTAATCGATGTTGATGTTGTCACGGTGGTGGTGGTGGTGGTGGCGGGTGGGGGGGGGAGGTTGACATGTGTTAAGATAACCAACAAGCCTTCTCTTTTCTCTCAAAATGCCTGCTGTTGCTGTTTCAAAGTACTTTGACGACTTCCGTGTTTTCAACCCCTAAAAAGCGTAAGACCCCCCCCCCCTTTCATTTAACTAGGCTGGCAGTAAAACCAACGTAACTCGAAAGAAAGTTTCCGTCGCTCTCAAAAGATGCTTCTCAGCCCCGAAAAAACGGTTCGGTGTCTGGTTACATAACGGGATGAGCTCAAACCAAACGCCTGGACTGTCAAAGTTTGACTGGAATTATCGCTAGCTGCGACGTTACAACTGTGGAGAGCTATTTTTGGTCGAATTTGGGTCGAAAAATGGTTGAAATATACTCTTGATACGTGTGTGTTTTTTTTAATTTATGAAGTAGTTTCCCCCCTCAGGAAAAAAAAAAGGTGTTTTGCCATTTTTAAGAAAAAAAAACATTTAGCTTTCTTAGTGTGGCACTTTTTCGAGCAGCTGTGTATGCTGGGGATACATCCATGGGTATAAAATGGCTTGGCAGTGGGAGGGATATGTTGAAAACTCATGCCACGTTTTGTTCCCCCTTTGCTGGGAGATTTGGAGCTCTTGTGACTAAAATGATCTCCAACTTATCTTAAAGTCAGATCTGCACACCTTGTAGGGAGAGTAGCTTGGTAGTGTGAATGCTTTTTTTTTTTAGGTTGACACACGTTTGTATGATGCAAATTCAAAAAAAATGCATTGTAGTAAACAGCATTAAAGTTGTCCTAGTTTCAGGAATAAGGCATACAAAAAGTTTTTTTTTTTTTTTTTATTATTGTTGCTGCTTTTTTGATCGCCACCTTTCGAAGCTTGGCTATCATATCATAACAAATTAAATTTGCACCAACTTGCAGTAATCCATAACTGACAAATTCTTGATTTTGCATCCTATCGCATAACAGCAGTCTGAAAGTTGTCCTTAAACATTGTAATAATGTGAGGTTTCAATCTTAGTAAGAAGATCACCATCTTTCCTCTCTTCCCCCCCACCCCCCTGTAGTGGTTTTCGGCTTTAGACGGGTTTTTTTTTTTGTGGTTTGTGTTGTAAAATCTTTCATTGTAGTGCCCTTTTTTGTCCCGCTATGTATTATAAGGTACCATTATTTCCACAGAGTATGACATTTTGGCGAGTGGCATCCTTTTAGAGGCTGTTGTGTCAAAAGAAGAACGACTTTAACCCAAGTAGATTTACCAGCGACCGTTCTGTTACTGTTTGGTTTTTCACAGACTTGAACTGTATGGGATGAAATTGAACCCTGTTGTATGAAATATCAGTAGTCGCCACACCCTGCCATGCTGCGCAACAGCTTCACTCATTATAGATTCAGCCTACAAGGGATGGAGAGTTGGATGGATGGAGTGAAAGGGAGCAAAATGGACTGAGAGAGATCTGGCGGGAGATGTAAAGCAGAATGGCTCATTCAGTCTCGCTCCTTCCTCCTTTTTCTCCATGGTGCTAATTTACGATTCTGAAAATTGTTGCTCGCTCTCTCTTGGTTTCTTGGCTGCTGCTGAATTTCTTTTCCTCCCCAATATGTGATGAAAGCCGTGCCCTGCCCCCATCCAACCTCCCTCCATTTCCCCACTGCGTCTCCCCCTCCTTTCCTGCCCCCCTGCATTCCTCCTCTTCTCTTCTCTCCTCCAATACATTCAGTGTTGGCACAGACAAATAGCAAAGACTTGGAAGAGATGCTCGCCACTACAGAGCTTTCCTGGTGCGAGTAGAGAGAGAGAGAGAGAGAGAGAGGGGGGGAGGGGGAGAAGAGGGAGGATGATAAGTTGTTGTTGATGTAATGGAGAAGAATAAGGGCAGTGAGAAGGAGCTCAGGTATGAGAAGAGTCCAACAGTGATGATTATTTTTTCCCAGTTTCCCCTCATGTGTTGAACACCCCCCCCCTTTCAAATAAGAGATAACCCCTTTTCGTGCTTTTCAGTGTTTTCTCATCACATCGGCAGCACAGTGCAATAAACAGGAGAAAAAAAGCGAGTTAGCCGAGAGGAGCGAGCGGAGGGATTGATTGCACTGAGAGGGAGTGGGGGGGGGTGGTATTAGGGCGAGCCAAGAGACACCAGTTGCCGCATTGCCACCATTGAGCAACTTGGCTCCCAGACATGATAAGAGAGGAGGAGGGAGAGAAAACGCTGGGGTGGGGCTGAAAACATTCCATTTCTAAAGTGCAATATCAATCAATTACTCTAATGAATGATCCATTGCCATGCTTTAAATTAAGGGATCCTTTGGAAAGGGGAGCAGGTAAATTTAAGATGTAATGTGTCTATATTTTAGTGAATAAAAAACTTGTCTTGTCACCCGTCCTGGCTGACTGGGCGGCGATGCAGAGCAGGAGCTATGAGACAGCTGTCAAAGTCACAGGGGACCGATGGTGGGAATCCTTTTCCTATTTTTTATTTTTTTTCTCCCTAACTGGCTGAACAATAAATGCGGCAGCATGATATATTTCATCCAAAAATGCATGCTTTTGAAGAAAAAAAAAGTTTCTTGTACTTTTTTAATTTTTTTTAATTTTTATTTATTTTTATTATTTTTTTTAGCTTCGTAGATATAAAGATGTGGCGTTTTTGGGTAAGGACGTTCAGTTAGAGGAAAAAAGGAGGAACACTTTGCTGTTCAGCTGTCTTTTAGGTGACTGGAAGAGTGAAAACCGGTACATATTTTCATGCAATGGTGGTGGGGGGCTTCTGAGATTATAGGTTAAACTTGTCCATGCATTATTTTTTTTTATCTTCATGCATGTTTAAAGCTATGTTAAATGGATACCGGGCAGATAAGTCAGTTTCTGGATGTCTATGGGAAAGTTACCGCTTGTCGTAAGCTTAGGATTTTGCCCGGTGTTTTTATTTATTTATTTTTTTTATCAAATGCTTTCAAATATGTACATTCTGCCAGTGTAGTTCAATTAGACCATGTAGCAATTCAACTTAAGCAAGATTTAAATTTCTTTTTGGGGGGAAAAGGTAAATTCCTCAACGGAGGATCTATCTCTTTAGTGGCCACAGATGGCAACACTCGACCATAAAAACCCACCTTCCTATCTCCGAGTGAGGATTCGGCTGGTTATTATTCACACTGTGAGCTGACCCGGCACGTCAGCCGTCGGGGCCACTCTTCATCTCAGCCGAAGAGTCACCCCCACTATACCTTCACATCCATTCTTTACAGTCTGTTTCCCTCCTTGTTCTTTCTGTTTGTACCTGTTTTCCATCTCTCTCTCTCTCTCTCTCTCTCTCTCTCTCTCTCTCTCTCTCTCTCTCTCTCTCTCTCTCTCTCTCTGAGGATTTAACATTCTTTCCGCTTGGCAGTCATTCTGTATTAACCGGGGCTTTTGTCACACGCCACCCCTTGTCTGTGACAGAACGCAGCGTACTCTGTCTCTCCCTCTTTCTCTCTTTTTCACACTCACTCCATATCCCCGTAAATCCCTTTGCCTCGTTGTTGTACTTTGTTTCATCTATCTTTTTGCTTTTGCTGTTTCTCTCGTCTCTTTTCTTTCCCTCTTTTCTTTCCTTTTGTCGCTCCCCCCTCCCTCTCTTTCTCTTATTCTTTCACATGTCATCTCTCTCTCTCTCTCTCTCTCTCTCTCTCTGTCCGTTCCTCTGTTTGGCTAAGCAGCTTGAGCCGTGAGATTTGTTTTCTGTGACAGCTCTTTGAACTTTCACTGCAAGCCTGTTGCTCCGCAAAAGTGGAACATTAAATATAACAAACTGCAGAGCACACTGTTCCCCTGCCTCTGTCCGTGCATCGATGAGGAAACATGACATTTTCCATGCCAAAAGAACACCATGTCATAATCCAGGTCTCAAGTACTGTAGTCTGAATCCCTGAGTGGACTGTTCATGTGATTTATGACATGAAAACACAGGAAGTTTGAATGTTAAAGATAAATAATGTGGGACACATTCAGCTCTCCCCCTCTTGAGGAAATGATGCAACTTGTAGCTATGGTGTCTTGGCCAGTTAATGTCACGGAGGTGTGGCTAAGCTCTGTGGAAAAAAAAAAAGAGCCATTGATTTACTGGTTCATTCATTCTAGTCCAGACCACCTCCGGGGTCGCCTGTTCAGCTCTTAAATTACTGGTTTTTCTCCACGTAGAGAACAGTTTATCATGAAATGTATACCTGTGGGGGGGAAATATCCTTTCTTGCATAATGACATAATATCTCTGCTTATAGGCTTCGTTTTACCAACTTGATAAATGAGGAATTAACGTATTTATAAATGAATAATCCGTAAGAAAATTCAATGAATACAAAGCTCAAGAAAGAAAAGCTCAAAAAGAAATCATTGTGTGTTCTCTGCCGAGGAGTTTGACTGACTGAAAATTGATATTTCCTTTTTGTTCATGACATTTTTAAGTTTCTTAAGAGCCACGTCAGTGTCAGCAGCAGGATGAAAAAGGATTGAACAGGATTGCAACTGTACAATTTTAGAAACGTTGCTTTCCCATTTAAGGTTAGCAGTGATTAAAGTGCCAAAAAATGTAAACATCTTTTTACATTTTACAACTGGTTTTCTGCAGATTTCAGTAGGTAGTTAGTTTACCACTGTATTGTCACAAGTGGGACTGAGTCAATAACACCACATTCACATGGCAAACAAAAAGCACTGTAAGTTGATGGTGGCATTTTTCATGTGAGTGGTGTACGTCACCCTGGCAGTAGAAAAGTCTCCATAAATTAAAAAAAACAACAAGGAAAGGCATTGATTCATTCATTCACTTTTGTTCTGCTGGAAGAAAAGTGAAAGTTGCACAGGACGTGAAGGGAGTGTTAAACACGGGCCGTGTGTAAATCAACACACTTTCTTTTCACTGTTTGGAACAAAAAAAAAAAAAAAAAAGGGTAGTTTGGAGGAAATTAAAGGGTAAACGGGGGAGGCGAGAGGGGATGTTGGAGTAGGAGAGAGAGAGAGAGACGGGGAGGTGCTGAGAGAGAGAGAGAGAGAGAGAGAGAGAGAGAGAGAGAGAGAGAGAGAGAGAGAGAGAGAGAGAGAGAGAGAGAGAGAGAGAGAGAGAGAGAGAGAGAGAGAGAGAGAGAGAGAGAGAGAGAGAGAGAGAGAGAGAGAGAGATCTGGCAAAAGACCCTGGCATGTGCTTTAAAATATGCGCTCGCTTGACCGAACTCTCGCTTCAGAAGTTTGTCAGAGCCAGTAGGTTGCTGTTCACTCAGGCGAGGAAAAAAACTGAGTTTTTTTTTAGGTTTTCATTGCTGTTTGAAGAGTTCTCAATGTCCTTCTCACACAAACCCTAGCTTTTCTCTAACTGTTTTTCAGTTTGACCGTTTCTCATTCTCTCCTCAATTTTCACAAAAAAAAGTCCCAGATAACTTTCATTTAGTTTTCCTGACCGAGATATAAATATAACTTCAATTTGCAACTGTTGAAGGTTGCTTCACACTGTTCAGCTGAATCAGGATCAATATGGGGTCTTCATTCACTATTGTAAGCAACACTCGGGCCTAAATTGGTTGTAAACTACACTTTGACTTCACTGAATGAGGCATTTCAGTCTGTATTCTGCACTAAGACATTTTTAAATTCCCACAAATCTCCATAAAGGCTGAAGAAAATGCAGTGTTACAGTGTGTGGACAACATGCCCGTGGTCTAAACAGTCACATGAAAAGATTTCGGAGCCTTTTGTTTGTGTTTTTGAAGCAGATTTTATGGAAGTTGTTCAAAGGGCCATTGTTGTGTGTGTTGTTTTCATTGGAGCAAATGCTTCTCCACCACATCTCTTTGCTGTAGAGCATCCTTCCATTTGGGCTTTCCGTGCCCTCTTCTCACCCTATTTCCCTCTGATGCATCGCACAAATCACAAACGCATAAGGTGCATACCAAAAAGGATTTTCTAAAAAAAAAAAAAAAAAAAAAAAAGAGGTACCAAACTACACTACAAATCCGATGCTACAAATGTGGAAAATAGCATGGCTAACATTTAGAGGTGACACTATTGGTGTCAGAATCTCTACTGCAGGAGCTTCCTGTAACACGGACAATATCATAGAACATGTGAATTGCAGTTGCATTAAAACAGCATTGGGCATAGAAAGCCTCATTGTAGCATCTCATGTTGGCACAAGTGGCTGGGCTTTGATCGGTGTGCTAATTTAGCCAAATCAACATCAGAAGTATGGACTATGATGTCATGTACAAGACAAACATGATTGTGTCCATCTTATTAATACCATTAATGGCAGTATCTGTCACAAAATTACACCAGGAAGTGGGTTTGGGGTAGGTGAATTAGTCTCTGTACTGTGAGTAAAATGAGTGAATCCTGAGAAGTGTCTCCAAAGTTTATTTGAAAGTGTGACAAGTGGAACTTCAGAGAGAAACTGTCTGATCAAATTGGGACTCTCCCTTGAAGGCCCTGCACACATGTGTTTTGAGATTAGGCCGGGATTAACTGTACACTCGCCAAACTACACATATTAATAAGAATAAAGACAACAGAATGAAGAAAAATGTCAGTCAAGTGTTGTGGTCCGGGTCTTTAATTGCACTAAATTTGTAGCAAAATGTGTGAGCATAGATAAGGGTGTAGATGTGTTGTGATGGTTGTCTGATTACAACTATCTTGACTTCTCAGTTCTCAGTCTTTTAAAGGAAAAGGACAGATGCAGGAAGACTGTGCAGCAGCTCTGACTTCATTGTTTCTTGTCAGCTGCTGGTCTAACATGGTAGCAGCTTTCCAGAACAGAATGCCACAGTTTAAAACGTTTGAATATCAGCTCACTCTTTGAGTCTGTTACCAGGGACGACGTGCCCTGAAATGGGTTAACATTACTACTCTGGCATTTCTCCGTCTCCATTTATTGAGTTGAAGTGGTGCACTTGAAATACCTGAGCTGTGTTCGAAACCGTTACCTGTCACGGAATAGTTCACTATATTGTGTGTTCGCCATTTTGTAATGGTGTTCGAATTAATTTCATTCACTATATAGTCCACTATAAAATACCCACAATGCCCAGCTAATTTGAGTGTACTTAGGATGTATCCTACATTTTACTCCCGTATACAACAATGCAACGCGGTGTGTTTTCCCAGAGGAGGAGAAGAAGCAGAAGTAACCGCGGAAACTGAAAAAAGGAAAAATGGAGCGGGCTTTAGCTTCTAAACAGTGGGAATGTAACATGCAACATACACTATATGCAACCTTTTACTATCCTCCCAGAGTGCTCGGTTTGTATTAGGGACGTAGTAGAAGTATTTTTGTTTCGGTGCGTTTACATGATGCTGGGTGCGCCCGCCTCCGTCACACAAATAACGGGCGCATCTCCTGACGCAAGTCACGCGATGATGTGTTTTCAGTGAGTGTCCGAAATCTCGTTTGGTCATTCCCAATACAGTTAACTATTTAATAAACACTATATAGGGAAGAGTAAGTGAGGGAGTGGTTTCGAACGCAGCTCTGGTGTTTGGATCTTGCACACAGGCATTTTTGGTTGCTATGCAAACTTTTGCACCATTCATTGTTTTTTAGGAAACTGTGATTACAGGTACTTCAGAAAGGCCTGTAGTTTTCATTCTTAAAATTTGAATCAAAGAGTAGGGCTGCAACTAGTGCGTGTTTTTGTCATCAATTAATCTGCCAGTTCTTTTTTTCGATTGATGGTTTAGTCTACAAAAATGTCAGAAAAAAAGTATTTTTAAGTTTCACAACTGAATGCTTTCATAGCTCTAAATATCTACCAATATATCAAGGGTTTTATAAAATGAAATCTGGATTTGACAACATTTATTATATTAAGATAATTTAATTTCATGCTATACATAAACAGGAAACAATACATCTAATATCTTAGTATTTGAATGAGGCTCAAACAGACCACTAGCACTTCTGTCCAGTCTGTTGGAAATAAAGTCTGTGTTCCACTTTGGGCTCTGGACCATGGTTTGTGAATGATTTGCCATAAGCCAGATGGCCTCTGGGGGCCCTCGGGGGTCCAGAGGCTAAGATCTGGCCGCAGTGATCCAGAACCAGGCTTCGTGTTTTCCCAGCTTAGCCGGCCAGGGGGCTCGAGCTACAATAACAACATGTGCTAGGATCACACACTCTGCTCTACTGACTCCCTGGGAAACTTTAAAAGGCTAATGCAGTAGATAAACAATATTAGTTAGCATATTTCCGTGACTGATGTCCATATGTGGTCATACCCCCGTGGGGGAGCCACACTTGGGTCATTTTGTGTCAAATATATATCGTTCTCGAAAGAGTTTCAAAATGGCTGCTTCACACTGTGGTGCTGCATGCAGACAAATAGCTCATTTGTAGTCTTTCGGAAGCCTCCCTCCCTGCTAACATACATGCTAACACCTCTGATACTTGTACAGAGCTGAATTATAGATGAGCCTTAACCGCTAATCGATGTTGGCTTCGCTCTCGTGTTACCTACCTGAAACACACACAGGCTTAACTTTCTCTCCCTCGCTGTGATTAACACACACACACACACACACACACACACACACACACACACACACACACACCCAAAGAAGCCTACACATTTTTTACCTGTTAAGTCAAGCTGCTAGTGTTCCTTGTCCTTCCATGTCCTTCAGAGTGATAAATCTCTCTATAAATGAGTCTATAAATGGAGTGTAGGCTCATACTATCTGTTGGCAACTCACCTGATTACACTTGCGGCAAGACAGCGGGCAGGATGGAGATGTTTGCTGACACACTGACTTGGCGAGTTATTTTGGGTTGGCTAATAGATGATAGAAATCGTTTTGTTGTTTACTGCCCAGTGATTTACTTTCCTATTCAGTTCATGATTTAGCACTCCCTTTTGCTAAATTGTTGAATCTTTTGGGCTTTTTAAATTCCACTTCAGCACCTCTTCTGTCCCTGGTCCTCGTTCCTTCCTCCCTGTTCACCTCCTCTCTGTCACGCTGTCTCGCACACCATTTGGCTTACAGCCGTCTAAGACACAACCCTTTGTTGCTCTGTCAGCTACAGTGGCCGCTGGTAATAAGAGGGGATGTATGCGGAAGAGACGGCGGAGAGAAAGGGAGAGAGGAGAGGCTGACTGTCACTCTGTGCCAGAGTTGATGGCGTGATAGTGAATGTCAAGTAAAAGAAGAGTCACACAAATTAAGGATATTTCTGTACTTGAAATGTTTGTTTCACCTTTTTTTCACAACTTAAATTGTTTCTGTGAGATCCAGTTTTAAACTTAGAAATGTTTCTAAGTGAATTTTAGTTTTCACCCCAGCCCTGCAGCCTAATCTGTCTCACCATCCAAAAAAAAAAGCACTTATCTTCCAACTGACCAAAACCTACATGGTGCTCCTCCCTTTGGTTACATTGTCGATGTACACACACTCAAAGTGTCATTCTTTAGCTTGCCTGATCCTTTAAACTGCAGTAAGTGATCGTCACGGGTTTGGAAGATGCATGGATTACTCAAGATTAAATCAATAATCAATATACACACATGTTATGGATGTGTATAGCAAGCTGATCTTTGAGGCAAATTAATAATCAGCTGATGAAGTTGTCTTTCAAAAGTTTGCAAATCCTGAAAAAGTGGATCCCCATAGAGTTGTTTTTGCAGTGACAGATGGCACTGGTGTACATAAAGCCAGGATCCAAGACTTTGTTTTCACTCTCTGCTCCTCCAACGGGGCTCTTTATCTCACAACATATCTGCATGTGATAAGTAAAGAGAACTGTTGGACTGTTTGTTAAAGTTTGTGGCAGTTTGTCTCCCAATTTAGGCTGTACTTTTTTATATCTGGTTCTGTGTGTGTGCATTGACCCACATGCAGTCTTGAAAAGATGCACTATGACAAAATGTCTTCTGTTGTAAACTTTTGCAGTGCAAATGATATGACATCAGACTAGCTGTAGTTGGTCCTGTGTCATCAGTTGATCTAAATCAATGGTGACCCCGCCCAAAGAGTTGTGACTCGTAGGATAAACGTGAGGGGTCGGGACATGCTAAACAGGATAGGAAAGCAGAGAAAAAACACATTCCGGCTACACAAAATTAAGTTAGGATATCTTACTATTTTTGTAATCTTTGCTTTCGAATAACTTGGAAATTTTACATCCTCAGGCCCCTAAAAGTACTCAGTTTAAGGCTGTAATACAGCCATGGTCGATATTAAGACTTGTGGGTACACTGTGGCTTTAATCACACATATGTAGGTGTTAACTGAGGCTCACTTTCTGGGACTATTACTCATTCAAACTGCTGCCGCTTCTGACAAATCTAGCTCCAACATATGCAACATTTGGAGACAATAGAAAACTGTCATTTTACAAGAGATTGTAAAGTTTTTTTTAACATTATAGATATATGATAATACAGTATTTTTGAAAGGGAAGCTCGCACCAAAGTATCCATAATCATACTGTAGAATATCCAGTGTGTATTATAGCTGGTATAAAACATTTACCGAAGCTTGTGCGTTGCCTTCAAAGGGCTCTACTAAGCACCATCGGAGTCAGAAATGAGAGAAAATGAGAAACGACGCTAACCAGCTCAAGAACAAATACATTTCTGATCCTGGACCTGTTGTGTTTACGCTATGTTGTGTCCCAGTCTACATCAGTATTACTCATCATCACTTAATATTATATGTTACTAAACAATGTTTCTCTTCTCTCCCTTCTTCTTTCCCCTTTGTTGGGTTTCCAGGAAGGACGCGAGCAGTATGAGCTCGCTGCGACCTCGGAGCAGGGCAGCAAGAAGAAGGCGAAGGGGAAGAAGAAAGAGAAAGATATGGACGAACTGAAGAAGGAAGTGGACATGGTGAGTGTCTCAGCTTCACTTTTTGTTTTTCACTCTTCTCATTGGCCTCAGAAGCTCTTCCCCCTCATTGTCCGCCGTCTTCTGCTTCCAATATGACCACATACCATTCTCTCTGTTTTATTTCTCCTACCTCTCTTCCCTTCACGTACCTCTTCGTGCTATCTCTCTCTCTCTCTCTCATGTAAAATCACATAAAAGAACTGAAAATATACTCTTCACTTTCTCTTTCCCTCCTCACTTCATTTCATGCTCCTCTTTTCTCTCATTTGTTGCTTACCTACCATCTTCCTTCTGCTCTTCCTCCTACTTATTTCCCTTTTACCTTTCCCTTCCTTTTCTTCCTCTCCTCCTCCTCCTCGCTTTCTTGTAACCTCCCCTGTGTCTTTTGTTGGCTCCTCATCCATCCATTCATTTTTTTCCCTTAACTGGGAATGTTTCTCTGTCATTGTCATAGCTCTACCTTGTGGGAGGTAGTTATTTTAAAATGAAAGGTCAGCACACACTGAGCTGTAAATGTCACTGGGTTTGGGCATGTTGAACACACACACATACATATAATAGATACACGCATGCACACAGACATAAACACTGGACTGACGCCACCTTTTTTTCTCTCTGTGTCCTTGCAGGATGATCACAAGCTGACCCTCGATGAACTTAATCGCAAATATGGAACAGACCTCAACAATGTGAGTGAGATTACTAGGAAAATGTGCTGTATTATGTGTCTGCGTGTCTGTTTTTGAATGTGTTGTACCTGAAATGTGTATCGCTTTAAAAGTCACACTGAGATGTAATTTTGCCAGCCAGCATTCTTTACTCCAAAGTCTGGCATCGTATGTCATTTTGAAAAGTGTATTTCCATCAAAAGTGTCCACATTAATCATGGAGATCATATAAATATCAAATGTCGGCAGCATACTGGCTGCCATTAACTTTCATTTGTCTCTTCAGTCTGTCAGTTGATTGTCAGTGACTGAATGATTAATGCGGCTTAGATGAATTAAACAGAGGACTCTGTTTACAGCAACTACAGGCTCAGCTCTCCCAGCATTTATTAAACAAAGAACGTCGATCGAGAGAAAGAGGAGGTGGGGGGGGGTTGATTTGTTTTCTGATCTTAATATTAGCTTTATGGTGGTGGTAGGTGGATTTTCTTATCTTTGGACGGAGCCAGGCTAGCTGTTTCCCCCTGCTTCCAGTCTTTGCGCTAAGCTAAGAGGCTTACAGGCTTGAAGCTGGCTGTAGCTTCAAATTTACCATTAAAAAAACCCATGAAAGCGGTATCGATCTTCTCATTTAAATCTCAGCAAGAAAGCAAATGAAGATATTTTCTAAAATGTCATAGTATACCTTTAATTGTTCACAGTGAACAATGGCCATGTATTATATATATATATATATATATATATATATATATATATATATATATATATATATATATATATATATATATATATATATATATATTCATAAAATATTGACAGCAGGTTTCAAAACCCACATCAGAAAACTGTATGAATGAGTTGCCTGTCCAGTGTGTTCTTGGAGTGCGTTTAAAGCATGCAGCATCCATGACTGTCTTTAAGACATGCCTTCAACCCCCCACCACATTCAATCACACACTCCAACTGGCCCTCTGTCCTCATGCAAATGTGCTCCTGATCACTCAGGAAAGATCAAGGAGAATAGTTAATCAGTGCCTCTAAAAACTCGGCTCTCCAAGCTGTGTGTGTGTGTGTGTGTGTGTGTGTGTGTGTGTGTGTGTGTGTGTGTGTGTGTGTGCTTGTTTTACTATATTCCTGGGGTCCAAAAACCGGGGAATACAGTATACTTGTGGGGTCTGCACAGCCTTGTGGGGCCCAAAATGCTGGACCCCACAAGGTTAAAGGGCTGTTTTAGGGTTAAGATTTGGTTTTAGGATTAGGGTTAGAATTAGGTTATGGTTAGGGTGAGGGTAAGGGTTAAGGTTAGGCATTTAGTTGTGATGGTTACGGTTAGGGTAAGGGGCTAGGGAATGCATTATGTCAATGACGGGTCCCCACAAAGATAGTGAAACAAACGTGTGTGTGTGTGTGTGTGTGTGTGTGTGTGTGTGTGTGTGTGTGTGTGTGTGTGTGTGTGTGTGTGTGTGTGTGTGTGTGTGTGTGTGTGTGTGTGTGTGTGTGTGTGTGTGTGTGTGGCGCAAGTGCGAATAATTTATTAGCTGCAGAAGTCCCTGTGCCCTGATTTCATGTGATCCTATTTGCCTCACTTTACTCCTCTCCTTCTTCTTCTTCCTTCTGTTTTCTTCCTCCTACTTGCTGAATGACATGGCCTTGTTTATTCTGTTGATGCTGTGTTGCTAGGCGACTAGTAGCACCTACAGACCCCCCCCCCCACCCCTTGACTTAGATATGTGTCAGTGAGTTTGTGTGTGTTGGCTGGCAAACAGTAAGGTTGTGCGTATTAAAATACATGATTGTTAATCTGACTTTTAACATGTTAACACTTGACACATTTTAGAACATCTGGCCGAGAATCTAACTTTTATCAGCTTTTATGTAACTGAATCGGTATCTTCTTCTTGCATCAGGGTTTGACTAGTGCCAAGGCTGCTGAGATTCTGGCTCGTGATGGGCCCAATGCCCTCACTCCTCCCCCCACCACCCCAGAGTGGGTCAAATTCTGCAAACAGGTATTACATCAGCTCTGTTGTAAACTGTACACCATCTGTCTTGGTGGTAGAGGACTGTCACTGTCATGACTGAGAGCACGTTCTCTCTCGTACACTGTTTTTTTTTTTTTTTCCAGCTCCTATCAACGTTTAAATGTAGCCTCAATCTCCTAATTTACAAGTTTCACAAATGGAGCATCTTACTCAAATGTCAAGCTTAAAAGGTCCCTCCTGTTCTGTTTTCCTTCAGATGTTCGGCGGTTTCTCGATGCTTCTGTGGACCGGTGCCCTCCTCTGTTTCCTGGCTTATGGTATCCAGGCTGCAATGGAGGATGAGCCTGCTAATGATAATGTAAGAAAATGTCCTTGTAGTCCATGTAGTGTCTTGATGTGTCAGTATAGTGCATGCTTTAATCATAGCTTGATGTCAAACCCAAGAAATGACGAGCCATCCGAGGTCAATTTCATACAATGTTGAGATTTTTACGAGGGTATGTTTCGTGATGTTTTTTTTTTGTAGGAAGTCTGTTGGTGCTATGAAATTGACAATATGGTGATTAATGTGTCAATATGTAGGTATTACAAGGAAATAACTTTAGAGTTTTCCAGCACCAATGTAATACAAACTATTGTTTCTTCATTGTGTGGTGATTATGGTCCAGGATTAGCCAGTTTTACAGCACGGAATAGTAGATAATGTTAGAAGCTGGTAGGGATCGACCGATTATTAGTAATTAATGAAACCGATAACATAGCGATCACGGAAGGCTTGTATCATCTGGATGCAACAGTTTTGTTGTCATTACTGAGAATTCCTCATGGGGGAAACAGAAACTACGCACTATAGGTTTAAGCAATTATTTAATGAATTAGAAACTTTAACACAATACCCAGTAAAAGATAGTCAGGTAGTGTTGTGGGCGGGACATTAAGTCAGACACAGAGCTGTAGCGGAGCCAAAGTAGTGCCCTTTTTTAATTAATTAACTTAACAGCTTACAATTTACAGCTAATCTGCAAACTGCCAAAAAAAAACGGCCAGGGCCAATAATCGGTCCATCCCTAGTAGCTGGCTCCTAATTGAAATTTAAAAATGTCGCAATACACAAAGTAAGGTAATGGTCTTGATCTACTAATTGTCTATATTGTTTCCATAAATTAGACGTAACCCCCTAATACCCTGTGAATATTTTTGACGTTCACAGTTGTACCTGGGTGTGGTGCTTTCCGCTGTCGTCATCATCACTGGTTGCTTCTCCTACTACCAAGAGGCCAAGAGCTCCAAGATCATGGACTCCTTCAAGAACCTGGTCCCACAGGTGCCCCTTACATTTTGAGACTGTTTTGTACATAATCATGAACATACTAAGCGCACAACAAATGAACAGTGTGTAACACTATACTGAAACCTCTACTTATAAAAACCCCTGTGGTATTGTCAACTCTTAATTTGGTATGCTAATTCAAGGTCTTTTCCACTTTGCGGTACAAAAACAGAGTCCTCTTGACATCTGAATCTCATTAGCCCTGTTAAATAATTTGGAGGTTAATTATAAAAATCATTTTCATTATTTATTAAAAAAAGAGACAGACAGAAAATAAAATGGGCAAGTCTCGCTTTCTCCTTTGTCTTACACAAGTGTCTGTCTCCGCCATTGTCTCGTCTTGTAGCAAGCCCTAGTTGTCCGTGACGGCGAGAAGAAGAACATCAACGCTGAGGAGGTGGTGGTCGGGGATTTAGTGGAGGTGAAAGGCGGTGACAGGATCCCGGCTGATCTGCGAATCATCTCCGCCCACGGCTGCAAGGTGGGTGACCTCTTGACATAAGTTATTTCCTACGGTCCAGGAGCCATATTCTAAGGAATTAATCCTGAAAACCATTTCTCCATCAAAACATTAAAGGGAGTACCTTGACCTTTTCAATTTCAGTCTGCTGCTGGGCTTTAGTTTGTACTTGAAAAATATGTATATGTGTTAGTGCCTTGAACCTCTAGAACTTTGTCCCATGTACTTCACCTCATAAAACCTCAGCATACTGCTAGATGTGAGCAATAATTTACCCTCTGTTGTTTTTAATATGAATTCCAAACAATGTCAAGCACCTTGTTCATATTGCTGACATTTCATTGTCATCAGACTGTAAAGTAGAGCTTGAGGCACCACACTGCCCTCTAAAGACTTTTCCTTTGCAGTCACTACTTTAATAAATGAACACATGCCTTTTGTGTGACTAGTGTTAGTCTTATTATGGGGACAAAAAACAAGTATGTGACCCATTTTGGGCCCTTAACTAAAAACACCCGAGAGCAAAAATGTACCCAAATGTTCCCCTTGCTTTTCCATTAGCCTCTGCGTCATTCATTGTTATATCTTGTCACTTGCCTCTGCATCATCTAGCTCTTGCTGCAATCTTGAATCTGCCATCTGCCCCCTCAGTAGCTGTTTTATCCAAAGAGAAAAGGGAGTTAATATTTGGAGGAGAGAGTTTGTCTTCCTTCCTGAGAAAGAAACTTTTTTTTATATATTTTCTTTCCTAAGGCGGATGCAGCTACATTGTGTTTCTTTCTTCCATCAATCACAGTCTATGTTTCATTGCTCAGGTGGACAACTCCTCCCTGACCGGTGAGTCCGAGCCCCAGACTCGTACTCCTGACTTCTCCAATGAGAACCCCCTGGAGACCAGGAACATTGCTTTCTTCTCCACCAACTGTGTTGAAGGTATGACGACAGGATACATCAATTCAAAGCCATTCTGAGACCGTGTTACATTTTATCGGTAGTTCAGAGGCTCTGTAGTAAACCGGAGATGTTTGCTGTTTTTGTAAAAATAATGTATAACGCGATCATCCTTTCTACAGGAACTGCCCGTGGTGTCGTGATCAGCACCGGAGACCGTACCGTCATGGGTCGAATCGCCACCCTAGCCTCTGGACTCGAAGTTGGACGTACCCCCATCTCAATCGAGATCGAGCACTTCATCCACATCATCACCGGCGTGGCCGTCTTCCTTGGCGTGTCCTTCTTTGTCCTCTCCCTCATCCTCGGATACAGCTGGCTGGAGGCCGTCATCTTCCTCATCGGTATCATTGTCGCCAACGTGCCAGAAGGTCTCCTGGCTACTGTCACTGTGAGTCCTGGTGATTCTGTGTATTAAAGGTCTAATTACGGATAAAAAAAAACAAACTGTTTCAGCCATTAACTGACCCAAGTAATCCCATCTCTAGGTGTGTCTGACCCTGACTGCTAAGCGTATGGCGAAGAAGAACTGCCTGGTGAAGAACTTGGAAGCTGTCGAGACCCTGGGCTCCACCTCCACCATCTGCTCCGACAAGACCGGCACCCTGACCCAGAACAGGATGACCGTGGCCCACATGTGGTTCGACAACCAGATCCACGAGGCAGACACCACAGAGAACCAGAGCGGGACTTCCTTCGACAGGAGCTCTGCGACCTGGGCTGCCCTGGCCAGAATCGCCGGACTCTGCAACCGTGCCGTCTTCCTGGCAGAGCAGTCCAACCTTCCCATTCTGAAGGTAGTTTTTTTTTCATTTCTCTTTCTCTGTTTATTTGAATAAATAATTCCCCAAAAATGAAGGCTTCTCTGTGACAACAACCCTCAGAACGGAGTTTTATTTTTATATTTT